>NC_090862.1:3123611-3425000 GCF_024217435.2 Syngnathus scovelli
CAAAGTGAGCATTAGCCGTGACATTTGAACAGGAGCGGTGGCTTTCTTGGCGTCCGCCTCGTCTCAGCGAGCATTCGGGGATGGCTGAGGGTCAGTGGCCGTGCTTGAACGTTTCATCTTCAGCACAGCGTATGATGTACAAGCTCTTTGGAGAATACACTGATTTATTTGTCTAGTCCTATGACACAATTGAATTTGAAAATGAAGAAGTGCATCTGATCAATCAAATACAGTAGGAGCAGACAAACATGACCGGGACCTGATGCTTCCTTCCTCCCTGCAGCTTTAGAAGACATGCCAGGAAAGCGCAGACGCCACCATGTTGAAAGTGCTACGCTCAGCTAAAGATTGACTCTGCGGGCTCTTTTCCATGTGACTTATGTTCCTGCTCATCTACTGGAGACAAGGATGAGTGACGCCCTATTGATCTGCCGTTTTGTGGCCCGATCGATACCACGCACGGAAAAGAAAAAAAAAATCACTCCCCTGCTTGAAGGTCCAGCTCAAGCATGTAATCTTACTGTCCGGATTTAATTACTATGGAGTGATAGTGACACTTGATGATAAACAATCAGTAGATATTTAGTCGCCGCTGCTTATTCAATTACAAGATAATGGAACAGCCCGGATTGGCAGAATTTGCTCTCCCCCAAAACTTTCTTTGAATACTTTTTAGATTTAATGAGATATGCCCACGCTGCTGTGCTCGCTATACTTTTTTTTTTTTTTTTTGCCACTGTGTGACAAAAAGGCAACAGCGGCTCATGCACATCGGATGTTCGAACAAAGGAACAAGCACACTCAATCGCCGGGACCTCTTGTACTACCAACAAACAATGTCCTTTTTCCTCCCAGCCCCTTGAATTACATTCAATTTACAAGGACAAAGCAGAAAAAGAGAGAAAACAAGCTGATTTAAAAAAAAATAATAATAATTCCCTCCAAATCGGCGCATTCAGCATTAGAAGGCCGCACCGGACTGAAGACAGTTTATCAAAGGATGACAAATACGTACAATAAATACTTAGCCCATGGTTGTCATTCCATATAAAAATTGAGCATTAAAGGTATATTATTCAAACTGGATATGAATGGTGACGCATAATTTACTGTTAAGTGGATTCGGTAGAAAAATGAGTCGCGCGCTCGGTTAATGAAAGCAGTGACATGATAAAGAGTCGAAATCCTATTACGGTTTCAGAACAGAAACATTTTTAAACATCAGGGGTCACGTGACTACCGTTTCTTTGTAGCTGTGTCATATCGTTTATTCAAGTTTGGATTTGAAAATTTGACTGGTGGTATGAATCATGTTAGTCTTGAATTAATAACACAAGATCTGTTACAAAGTTAGCCTAGTTCATTAGGGACTAGCTTGCACGGGTCCAAATCTGATTTTCCCTTATTGCATGTGAGTCAGCTAAGAATTATGGTGGCCTTCAGGCGAGCAAAATCTTTTTGGATGAAGCGCTCCATGTTGATAAGTAGAGATCAGCAACCTGCATTTCAGCAGAAACAATTTGTAATAATAATTTAAGCACCTTCAAGGCATATAATTTACATGTGTAGCCTCAAATAAGATAGCGATTAAAAAGCTCCAAACTTTAGATTAAACAAAATATTGAAGACCACCGAGCTTCAGTCAATGGACCCTTGGGTGCCCCCGAACCGCAGTTTGAAAATCCCTAAAGTCTTAAAATCGTACTCATTCTGAACTCGACTACTTTATCAAAAGTATATTCACAATTAAGGTTTGTAAGCTGTATTAATGTACTAATTACAAAGTTCTGATGATAGAATTGCTTCAGACAAAAAATCCAAGCTACATTAAGGTAACGCTATATGATCAGACGCCACTAAATAGGCCCATAGCTCTAAAATCCCGCCATTAGTGCCACTTTTCTTTCCTCCCTCCTCGGAAGGAGAACGCCTCTTGATGCAATGCAACGACGCAGTTAATTCATCTATATGGTAATGTTTCATGATGTAAGCCGGTTGTAGGCGAGGTGCAACGTCAGCATTAGCCGATGGAGCTGTGTGACTTTCAGCTAATGACAGAAGGCCGAGGCGGAGGCACTTCATTACCCCCCCCCCCCCTCCTTCTTCAGTCGGCCAAGGCGGACGATTAAGTAACAGGACAACGGTTGGCGAAAGACAACACAACAACACATCGGCGCTCGACAAATCCTTTAACCGGTGGCTGAAGCGTCATGCGAACGAGGGTCGATAGGTGATGGATCAGGTGAAGTGGCATTGATCAAAGTGCACGCTGGGCGAAAAACCCGAGATTAAACCACTCCACCTTGAACCTTGAGCCGAAATCTTAAGCACACAGCGAGAAGCAACAAGGTCGCGGGACGAGGCCGTGACATCAAGACACATGGGTTTGGTCTTACCTTGCGTTTTGTGGGCCAAACTCTCATCCCCTCGTCTCAGAAGTAGCATGATGGTGCAGGCTGGGCCTCCTCTCTCCCTCTCATAGCCTCAGACTGAGGGAGGCTGCACTACAATGCACATAAGACAGGAGATGATTATTGATCACTGGCGAGTATCTTAAAAGCTCAATGGAACACAGATGGAAAAGAAAGAAAGATCCATAATGGATGAAAAAAATTTATTCTAATTAAGGTTGAACAATTAATTGAATTCATTGCAATGGAGTCGAATGACATTTTTTGATCGCTAAGGTTTTTTGTGCTTCATTTTAGTTGTTTGGTAAAATTTTGTGAAATTGTCGTAGTGAATTTTTAAAGACTGCGTTTACTTTGTTTACAATTCTAATTGAAGTCAATAAACTGACTTTCATATTAATTGGCGGTTCATTTCCCTTTATTTTAGAGCTAGACTAACTAAAATATTCAAGTGTAATAAATCTGAAACTCCCTGTACTGTTTTTTTTTTTTTTTCTTCCAAAAGATACATGGAATAAAACCTCAAAAATAATAATCGTAATATTTGGGGGTCACAATTACATCATTTTTCAATATCCTACATCCCTAATTCCAATGATTCTTAAGCAAATAAAATCCTAAAATGCATCATAATAATTATTTTTACTAAATGAACTAGAGCAGCTCAACAACATGAAAACATGACATAACATTATGACCGGTGAATATATTTTGTGAACTCTATTTGTTTTAGTTTTCATCATCAAGAGATAATTAACCGAGCTCGGGACAATTTGTTATGTCACGTCACCGCGATTGTGAATTACTCTGCGAAGATGGAATCATTTCAACGAAGGGACACGTCTCATAAATTTGAATGATACCATCTGTCAACATCATCACCCAATTAATAGAAAGATGACTTTAATTAACTCCGAAAAGGATCAAAGATAACATTTAGAATAGAAAATTATGTGTTTTTTTTTCGCAACAGGGCTTTATGTGCACTTTCATTCATGATTAATTAAATGACACCTCTTCGTCTTATTAGTATGCAGGCTAAATATACGTTTCCAAGTAAAAAAAAAAAAAATCAGAGTACATTTGGAATGACGTGGTTGGTTTAGCTCGGAGAACTCACAGCAATTTAAGGGGGGAAAAGCAGCAATTTCAAGGAAAATGTACTCCACGGGAGCAGCTTCTCTTCTCCTCCTCGCTGCGGCAGCGTCGGGTTGACGTCTGCCAGTCTGCTCTTTTAAAAAAAAAAAGAAAAAAAAAGGGGGGAACAAGAAGGACAGGAGGTTACCGAAGGGTCGCGAACACTTTCAAGAGCCTTTAGTGCCCGCTGCGACATTTGACCTGCTGTCTTTCACTTAGTATGACTTAAGAAAACATACGTCAATGTGAAAACAGTTCCCCATTGTGTTATTTGCTTTAAAATAAAATCAGGCCACTTCTCAACAAGAGAAAAAAAAAAAAAAATTCAGGCTTAATCTGTTTAACTGCGTCTCATAACTCGGTTGTGTGTGGAAACTGGCAAAAAACTGCTGAGTGGACTAAAAAAAGCAAAACCAGTCCAATTGGGTAAATTATAAAAATTTTTTGCTCCAGATGTTCAGCAGCATTAAATTGTCTCCGCTTTCATTGCCAACGACGACTAATAAGGGCCGCTTATCAAATCTGCTTATGCATGGCTGACAAATGGAAGGACAACATTTATGTGGATTGACGCCGTTTTCCGACACTGGCGCTCACCTACACAGACTGCAGCCACTGAATTTGGGAATACAGGTAGTCTTCGGTTTTGGCCAGACATTTGAAGCTGTTTTTCATGCTGACTACTCAAATGACTGCCTCCACCAAGGCTTTAATTCATCACCTGCAAAGTCAGTGGGTGGATGGACGATCTGAATAAAGAAAAAAAAAATTCAGCATGACCCAGCATTAATTGGATACGATTAAATTTATATACATTATGACGCTATTCTTGCTCAGTTTATTTTTAATCATTTTGTAAAATTAATTCTGAACCTCTGATAGTTTTTTTTAACTCTCCATCCATGCCAACGTATTGATTTAAGTTCCGAACAAAAGGCTGCTGAAGTCTCCATCGTTTTTGACTTTGTCTATATCTCCGAAAGTTGACGTTGTCATCCTATCGGTTATCTGGAATTTGAGTGCATGACAGTCAGCATTTTCCCGTGCAGACTGCTTCATTTTCTTATCACCGAGAAAGTTCTCTCTTCTTTGATCCTCCACAATGTGGTCGGAAATTACACATGATTAGTTTGAATTGAAAGTAGCCAGGCGGTAGAAAAACATCAATGGTACAACTACTGCACGAATACAAAAGCCGCATTTATGAAAAGCACGCCAATAAATACAAGCAATTGTTAAGAAAAATCCATTCAGGATTCAGATCAAAAATGATGACATGTTTGTACTGATGAATGCAAATCCAACCGTGCAAACTTGACACTCGTCTTTATTTTGCCAAAATCCGCGAGAATGCAGTCCATACTTAACGAAATTATTCATTTACATATGTCAGTGAATATTAAACATGTCTGCAGGGTAACAGATTGTCCTTTTCATATTTAATAGATCGATGGGCCGCACAAAAAGTCACGCAACAGTTAAACGAAACAAACATACACAACACAAGCTATGAAAAGATCAACTCATTTAAAACACCCAGACTCTTTTATCTGATACAAATGCCGCAAATGATCTTAAATGTTACGATTACGCTCACTCGTCTTTTCTCACCAACAGCGTCTGCATCGATACAAGTCTTTTAATCAGCTCTGATGAATTATTGAGCAGCCCCTTTTTTTTTTAATATATATTAGATTATGACCTATATTCAGGCTGCTTGAAAAGATCGTGCCAATAAAGTCCAGATTTAGTTTTGAAGTTGGCTTCTTGTCCCACATAAGCTTTAATCACTGAGCAAGACACATCCATGTAGCTCTGCAGATGTAATCATTCATTTAAGACGGCAAGTTCTTCTCAGGGTTTTTTTTTTTTCCACGCTGCCCCGCATAGCCAAGTGCTCAATTTGTGCCGGTTTAATTAAGGCTGATCTAGTACTCAGACCTCGACATGTGATACGTCTCATAGGAAGAACACGGGGAGGAAAAGGAAGCAGCATGAGATTAGTATTCTCCTGCTGTCTCCCCTCTTGGCCTGTTTATCAATGAAGATCATGTCTATGAAGGCTCTTCAGGCACACTTCTTTTCCACATAACCTTCTTGAGCGGTTTTTAAACTCTAAACACTGCCAAGGGTATTAATCATGAATTGTTTTTTATTTCTACAACAAAGCTGAAAGTGTTCTATTGACAAATACTAGCATCATCTTGAACTATGTTTGTGAAAGGGAAAACAAGTTTAGCATTCGTACGATACACTATAACAGCCAAAATCGAAGTTGTAAGAAAAAAATATATATATTTGGCCATAGCGTCATATTATCACAGATGCATGCCAGGCCAGTAGATGGCAGTGTGTCACTGAATCGTTTCCAAGTGTTGGAGAATTTCAACATGAATGTCGGCCATTTTGTTTTTCTGTTTCCACAGAAACCTTATTCAAACAAACTTCAAAAGGGCATTATCAACTAAATCAACATCCATAATAACATTTTCTCTTTTATAGTTGTCATAATAGAGACAAAAAGATTCACATCGCAGTGAAAATTTCAGCAAAATAGTCTCTATTCTCGCTCATAGCCTTGAAAGGCTTGTTGAGCCGTGTGCCACAGAGGCGCAGCGGAGTTTGCACTCCAAACGTCCATTTTGCATCGCAGCAGCTGTGACAAACAATTTGCTTCTCGATACCGCAGTCGGTTCAGTCACACGTGCACCTACAGAACCGAGGACAATGGGGTAATGATCCCGACGTTATGAGAGCAGGTCCCAGGTACGGTCATAACCTTGACTGCAGACAAACACGCACGCACGCACGCCGTATAAATCCAAACTGATGTCAACGACAGGAGAGTTAATCAGAGAAAAGGGGTCAATCACGGCTGAACCTTTGATGGATGTTTGTGACTCTCTGTGTGGGTGTGTGTGTCTGTCAAAAGTAAGAGTGGGTGTGAAAGCACATTTTGCATCCGACACACTGAACATCTCATTCAACGGGATGGCGAGTTGCTCTCACATTTTGCAAGCCGATAAAATGATTGGGTTGAGCTCATGCCCATGCATGACTATTTATGGATGTCATTTTATTAGGCATTGCGGCCAATTGGGAAGGCGGAATCACAAGTGTGCAAAAAAAAAATGCTTTTGCTTGTATGAGTGAGGATAAGTGCTAATCAGGCGGATGGCAGGAAACAAACTATGAATGTTTACATCCCTTGCTCCCCGTTACTCTTGCTATACTGCAGACGGAAACAAATCAAAAATAGCAATTCAACTACCTAACATTAGTCATCTCTCACACAGACGCAAAAAAAAGGCCAATAGATTTATATGAATAATCTAAATATTTTTATGATAGTCACTATCTAAAAGACTGCAAGGCAAAAACAACATGAGTGAATTTCAAGCAATGTACTTGGATAAAAATAATATAACTAATAAAAAATAGTTGGTTGGAGCAATTGAAAGAATCAGTATTACATTATCAATTAAACACAATATGCTGCTTGGGGTCTTCAGTCCATTAGTAAAATCCCACAAAGGAAAAAAAAGAAAGAATATGTCAAAGCAGCTTCAGCCCATTAAGGAAAGAAAATCCCTTGTGTCAGATTTTTTTTTTACTTTTTACATTTGGAATTAGATATCCAGGATTTAAAAAGGTAATTCCACAGAAAGAAAGAAAAAGAGCTCCATCCAGAATACCCTTATGGGGGTAACAGTTTCCCACTTGTCATTATCTTCATGTAGTGGGCAGAGAAAACATTAAAGCTCCCCTAGAGAAATGGGAATACAAAAAAATGGAGAACAAAAAAAAAAAGGAGTTGTGTGACTGTCTTCACTTTGCTATGCATCTGTTGGTTGTTTTGACTCTAACGCATAACTCAGACTCTCTCTCTCTCGCTCACGACACACTCAAATAATCTTGGTTTTCAATTCACCACATTCACTCCCACCCCCCAAAAAAAAAATCAAACAGAATTTCATTAACCATATAGCAAAAATAACCCTAAATAAATATAACACAACTAAATTGCATCACAATTCTGCCAAGTGATAAAAGACAAGCATGGTTGGACGTGACATTTTTTTAAGATGCTGGATGAGCAAAAGAAATTGAAATGAATCAATATGTGGATCATATTATGAGATGATGGATAGAAAGAAAAATGGATGTCAAGGGACTAAAAATAATAATAATTAAAAGGAAAAGGGGAGAATAAAAAATCTTCTGCAAGATCAAGGCTTTTTTTTTCTCCTTCTAGTCCATTGTCTTTCAAAGCTTGTGTCAGTCTGTCTGCAGGAACAAGTCAGTTGAGAGCGATATGAGATGGAACGTGGGTGTGTGTGAGAGGGGGGGGGGGGCAGGAAAGTGTTGAAACACACATGACAGCCAAAGTGAACACACAGCTTGTCTAGAAGTATCCATGCACACAGTTTGACCTTCACATGACTAACTTGTCTGCAAAGCTCTTTTTATTTCCAAAAATGATGATCAGTCAATGATGGAAACGTCCTCCACTGAACAGATGTCTCTTATTGGGCATGGCGGGCGGCACATGGAAGGGAGGAAGCTGTGAGACATTTTAATGAAGGCACAAGAGCAGACTTTTTTTTTTGTGCAGTAACATAGAAATGACAATGCTGCTGGAATGTGGTTTGATGACGATGGGCAAGAGGAAGGCGGTCCTTGCTTGGGGTTGTAGTCAAACGGAACAAAAATTATTTATAACAGAATGAAATGGAGGCAATAATATGTCAAAGTGTGCATAGCAAATGCACGCGACAGACCTTCGGAAACATTGCTAGCACAAGAAAACGAGACTTGGTGACAGACACTAAACACCAAATAGACCTACCTATGGTTAGATTTAAGAACCGCCCAAAAAAGGATGCATAGGATGGAAGGAAGGGGGGAAAAATAGGAGGAGGGGTAGAGAAAGGTATAAAAGTAACAAAGTAGAAAAAAGAGGGGAGCCGATTAAAATGTCTTCATAGTGGGGAAGGGAATTAGCACATTTGGCGGCTTCGAAAAGTAGCCAAAGTTATGAGTGGACAATGAGCGGCGTCGAGAGGAGGAGGAGGCGGCGGTGGCGGCAGCGAGGGGAGGAGGGAGCGTGGGCTGCACAGGGAAAGAAAGAAAGAAAGGGCTGGAGGTGAAAGCAATTGAGAGAGGAGAAAGAATTAATGATGAGGGGGTAAAAGAAAGAATAAAAAAATGGGGGGGGAAAAATCCCCTTCCTCCTTCTTCTTTCCCGTCTCTCTCACCCTCCTTGTCTGGCTCATAAATAGAAAAAATTGTTGACCAGGTAAATGGCAAAATAGATGAGCAGACAGAGAAGTGAGAGAGCCAGCAAATGAACAGACAAAGCACCTCCCAGCAGCGCGATGAGGAAAAAAAAGAAGAGAAAGCGAAAGATAAAAGCAAATACTCCAGTGGCCTCCGTCGTCTCCAGTTTATGTGTGGAAGGGGGGCTTGGCGAGTTGTTCCCCTTCCCCTCCTGCCTTCTGCTCTCTTCTCTCGCTCTCCCCCAAAAAAGCTTCCCATCCAGATGAGGAAAAAGCAGGCACAGGTGTCCTCTGTCCCTCAACTCTGCTTGGACATGGGCTGCCACTCGCACAGGTAAGACATTGTTGCAGCAGCAACACACAGTGTGAGGAGGAAAAAAGGCGTGCAGGGGGGGCTGCTGCTAGTCAAGCACTGAGGGAAAGATGTGAAGCTGGAATTGCTCTGTCTCCCCTCTCCCGCCCATCCCTGCGAAAAGATGGGAGGAAGGGAGGTTCGCTCGCTTGCTCGCTCTCTGCATTAGTATTCATTGAAAGAGTGTGCGAGAAAGCGAGCAGAGGGGAGCCTGCAAATGTCGAGGAACCCAACTGGTGTGTGAAACTGACAGGAGAATGGCTCCCTCTAGTGGCCTTTGTCAGTACATATGCTCGGATACGGTGGCAAGCGAATGGACCACGTTGGGAGATAGATGCAAGTTAAAAAGTAAGATACAAGGATTGAACTTTCATTTTTCAAGCAAGTCAAGTCGAGTACACATCACTTGGGTCATAAATCAAATTAAAAAATGTGGCTTTGTCACAGCATAAAGTGAAGTGATTAAAAAAGTTGTTTTCCACTTATTACAACAAAAAAGACAGTATAAGTGGAAAGAACAACAACTTTATATTTAAAAAGAAATGACAAAAACTACATTCTAACAGTAAAGATTTGCAGGTTAGTTGTTATTTAGGTTTCGCCAGGACTAATAATGTATTTATCTTTAACAGAGATTATGCCCCGCCCCCCTAAACATTAATAAAGTTACGACTATCTTAAAAACCGCATAAACATAGACCAACATGGTTTTGTATAGTTTATTTTTCTATTTTATTTTATATTTTTAGAACGAGTAAGCTATATGAAAGACTGAAGACTTTCAGTGTTTTTGTGAATTCGTACAGCCCGACTTCTATAATATGCATACAAGGACCAAGAGTTTGTTGTGTTAAAAACGCAATTTCAACTTACAACAAAAAACAAATTGTGTAAGTTTTGTGACAATAAGCAACAAAAAGCACGTATTCTGGAAAAATGTATTACCTTTCTCCGTCGAGAAAACGTAGAAGTCTGACAGCAAGCCAGGTGTTTCTGTGGCGGTCTTGATTGCTCGATTGTGCGACGTTTGATTAAGTTGGTCTGGTTGCGGAGTGCAGACATCGCTCCCCGATCAAAACATTTATCTAAAGATGGCAGCGTCTTCATCTTCCTTGCGCGTCTACAGGGGGATTCTCAAAGAATTACGAGCCATGCAAGGGCAAAATTATAAGCAGTCGCTGGCGTATAACTACGTAACCGATCAATTTCGCAAAAATCAGGCAAGTTTTCTCTTTCCTACAGTTCTACTTTTGATCAGCTAACTTTTCTTAATCAATACACATTTAGTGGTATTTTCCTCTATTTGTTAAATGCGTTTTGCTATTTTAATAATATTTAAAACGCCATGTACGTGTATGGACATATATTTTGACTGCAGCGGAACCCAAGGGCATGCTAACAGCTAACAGCTAACATTGCAGCCTAGTAGTGTTACCCAACGTGGATTCTTGACTGGACACTTTAGCACACTGCATTAGCATCCAGTTTAGCAGAAACATCTAAATTTAATCGTTACTAGGATAACTGCACTTATTACATTCACGTTAAGACCCCAAATTGTCTTTTTAGTTATTGTCTTGTAATTGACTTGAGACTAGTGCTCCTGCTCACCTTTGACCCTAAAGGGGGAAAATGTGGAAGGATTAATGGTGCATTCAAACACAGTGACGCTGCCCGTTGAAATGAAGCATTTAGATAGTTAAGCATATAGGCTTAAAGCTTACATTATGAACGCTTGAGCGAACAAGGCTCACCACGGTGGCTGAATGCATGTGCAGTGATGCACAACAGCTAGGGGGAAGACTCGAGCCTGTCAGTGTGTATTTGTTAAAGCTCCAAAAATGGCCCAGGGACATTATAATGTATACGCGCGATCATCGGGACTGGAGCAAATGCTTAATGTCAGCATCACTTGCTTTATCAGGTGAAGCAGAATATTGTTGACTCAGAAAAGCTGGTGATGATTGCGTATCTGTCGTTAATGTCACTTAATTTGCCACATCCTGGCTCCCTGCCCCCACTAATGTCCTTTTCGTGTCAGTTGTAATTAATAAAAAGTGCCGGGGTTTAAATCAATTCTTCTCTGCTGCAGGTGACGGGTGAGAGGCATTGCCGTGCCCAGCAGGAGGCGCTCCATGCTTCACAAACCTACCTGTGTCTGCTGGCAGCTTCCAGGAACCACCAAATCCTGCATAACCTCTACCATGGAAAGGGAGAGTGCAGGACTGAAGAGGTGGCGGGTCTGGTGGGGCTCAGGTTGCCTACTCAGCCAGGAGGCAAAGGCTGGGAGAAGTGAAGGCTGCATGGGGAGCGATGGAAGAATTGATGCCTCGTGAACAGCAACCTTCAAACGGACTATGTGTTATTTGAGAAGAGTGAAGGCTGTGGACTCTGCCAGGGAGGAAACGTGTGGAGAAAGCGTTCTGAATAGATTTACCCAACAATGTATCTGCTTTGGTCTTGCAAATGTTTTTAAATATTCAAAAGGAATGGCAGGCAACTATTTTACTTTCTCAATTAAACTATTCATTGCTTAATATTTGGTTTCCTTTCTTTCGAATCCAAGGCATGATTAATGGTTATTATTTCACCCACCATTATAACATGTAGTCAGAAATTCAGTTTCAAAATGGAAACTTTCTATTTGAGAATTCCAGTCACAAAGCTACAAACAAGCCATCAGTAAAGTTGTCCCTCGCAGCTAACGGAGGCCGGTCCATTCATTGCTTTCTCACTTTGCCCACAGTGACACCAGTCACTGTTTTCCATTGCACTGTTTTTCCATTAATCTCTCTTTCTCTGCCCCCCCCCCCCCTCCCTGATGACTAACATTGCTTTCAAAGTCAATTTAAAAAGAATGCCCCCAAAGCCGAGCAAGTCACTGCGACACTGGAAGTAAGGCAACTAACTCGTGCATTGGCCACATTCTACACACTCAAAACCTTTTAATGCATTGTGACAAACCAAAGGCTTGTGTCCCAATTAATAATGCACAAATAAACGAAGACGTAAAAAAAATATATATATAAAGTAGAGCATAGAGATAACAAACATAGATAATATTGCCTCATCCATTTCCTTGTGTTCTCTGCTTTGCTTATTTTGCAGAGTGTGAATGCTTTTTCCAGTTTGCGCCTGTGTGTAAATGTAGAGCGAAAAGAAGTGTGAGAAAGGCGGAGGCACTGAGAGTGGAGGCTCCCTCTCTCTCTCTCTCTCTCTCCCTCCCTCACTCACTCAAAAAGAAAAAAAGACAGCGAGGCAGCGAGCATCTCTAACTTGTGGCCGCGGAAGGCGCACAGAAGGATGAGTTGATGAGGAAGCAGTAAGCCGAGAAGTGGCGTGCACGTTGAAGAACCGAGTGGATACCTAAAACATTTGGAGTCGCGAGACATTAGGGTGACAAGAAGAAGGGAGCGTCAAAGAGTGAGGTGCGACATGTTTGGAATGCTCAAAAATTCGCTTTTTGGAAACACGGAGGAGACGGAATATAAACTACTGAGCACGGAGACCAAGGTAAAAAAGAAATCTGCACATTTTTCAAACTCATCATGTAAACTATGAGACTAAAAGTAAATATAGATTCTCATCAGCCATGTTTCGGTTAAAAAAATATATATATTTAAATTATTCTATTGTATTTCTTATGCAAGCTAGACATATGCACGCGAGCTACCTGAGCCCGTTTGTGGTCAACCTCCTGGCTCACATTATTCACATGTTCTGAGCTCACACGGCCACTGCGATGACATCACAGTGAAGGCCACGACCTTTTCTTATCTCTGTCATCCTTCTTCATCTCCATACATTGAAGAGAATGCCATGGAAAGCGAGCGTTGGTGTGTTAACTCTGGCGATGCCCGGCAGCTACTTGTTGTCCATGTGCTCTTTTGACTCACTCACTATGCATCGCTACGAGTGCAAGGAGGCATGCATGCTTTGGTGATCATCTGTTGGGAGTTCTGAGGCCAGATTTAGGCTTTGGGGGATGCAAGGCTTATTTTAATAACTCACTCATGGGGTCATCCACCTTGGTCCACACTGACAACAGCGCTACTGCTATTGGCAAGAGCGTCTGACGTTGTGTTGTTGTTTACGAACTTTTACGAAGTCGTTAAATTGAATGACCAAATCTGTACTAAAACTAGATTTTCAAAAAATTACTCGGTTTCTTTGGAAACGAGCAGCTGATTTTACAACCATCAAATCTCTAAACTGGACTCAAGGTTAAACAACCGATACGGAAATCAGAGATTGTTACCGAAACCCTCGGACACCCATCTGACACCTTACATACTTAATTAAAACTGAGAAGAAGTACAGAGGAGCAACCTGGTCCAGACATGATGTAATTAAAAGACTAAATAACACAACATGGCCAGCAATTTACTCTTCATTTTTACATTTAAACTGCTGAATAAATAGCATTTGAATGACCTTTACATTCCTCCACTTGCAACCTTGGACAAAAAAGTGATTTCCTGCATGTATAATTATGCAATGAAGCCACAGAAGCCCCTCAAAACGTATTAAGGTCACAATTGCGTAGCGATGGAGCAGCGTGGCCACGTTCCGCATTAACCCCTGGAAATCACATAAAAAGACGCTTGCATCATGGTAACAGTGCGCTGGAGGCTGGAGGGGAGGGGGGGGGGAGCAAGTTGTGTTTTGCCTGCGTTATGTAACATTGTGTATCTCTGGCCTATTATAATGTGTAGCCTGACTGAACCCACTGCGGCAGCAGGAGACATTAAATCACATCAGAGGAAAACATGTTGTCCTCTGGATGCTTTTATCCGGGCCACACTTGTATGTGCAATTGTGCAAACACAAACATACATGTACACACGCTAAAAGATTTGAAGGGCAATGGCCCTGCGTTAAGCCAGTCAACCTCATGGCTCATGGGTTTTGGGTTGAGAAAATGTTTTTGCACAGAGTCACTAATGCCTAAATCCTTCCACATCTCTAGGATGGCGTAAGCTTCGAGGTACGGCGTTACGACGCCGCTAAATACGCCGTTGTTTCCTCCGAGGGACGCACTTATGACCAGGTGACAGGCGAGCTGGTGAGGAAGCTCCTCATGTATATCGGTGGAAGCAACGAACAAGGTAGGAACTTTTCCCATGAAAAGCGCCGTGCAAAATGCCGCATTCAATTTCGATATACTATTATTCTTTTCTCAACAAGGTGAAGCCATGGGTACGGCAGCCCCAACTATTATCACCGTCTACCCTCGCAACGATGGTGTTCTGTCCCGTCGTCTGGTGGTCGCCATCCGCATCCCTACCGTCTACCAGCAATGCCCTCCAACACCTACGGACACTACCGTTAAAGTTGAGGAACGGCCCGGGATGACCGTCTATACACTGTGAGTTATATTTTTAGTCACAACAAACCACAGAATTCAACTACGATAATTTTTTTTTTTTTTTTTTCCCACAGGCAATTTGGAGGATTTGCAGGTGAGAGCGAGTTCCGAGCAGAAGCTTTGCGTTTGACACGCACCCTTGGCGAGACGGCGCCGTTCCAGCGCAAGCAATACTTCTGTTGCAGTTACGACTCGCCAATCAAGCCCTACGGACGGCGCAATGAGGTGTGGTTTATACAGGAGGAGCCGTAGAAACTCATTCTGACCGCTTCACTGACACTCATTCAACTGAGGAAAACAGACGGTAATGTCACTTCAGTATTGTGCTTCGCTTTACACGAAAGAAAACAAGTGTAGTATGTTTGTGAATCAAAAATGTACTGTGACTTGTGTATTTGTGTGCATAGCAAAAGGGAACACTATAAAAAAAAAAATATGCATACCTCACTTCTGCTTAGCAGTAATGTAGCATTATTTGTTTGTCCCAAATTAGATTATTAGCTAGTTTTTTTGTTGTATAATTAGAGATGACTATTGGGAGCGCTGTGTATTTTTTCAGGTTGTAGTAAGAGCAACACAAATGCAGTTTATCGTAGCGAGCAATTTCCGATTCTTTAATTGGGAACTGGAAATGAAGTGGACGTTAAGCCATAAAGTTGTGTTTCTAATGAGTGAATGGTGCCGTAAATTTTTAGCCGTTTGTTTTGTGATCATTCGCGATGGCAATTTGAAGTTAAAACTGCAAAGCATTTTTCATGTCGTTGTGCATTATTCATATTTATTTACATCCCTAAAAATATTACTGTGATACATCTGTTGTGTGGTTAAAACTGTAAGGTTCCAACTTGTCTGTGGGAAAATAATAAAAATGGTTGGAATAGTCGTATTTACAAGGCTTTTTTTTTTTTTTTTTTAAACTGATTCTCTTGAAAAAATAACTGCCGAGGCTCAAGGAAATATTAGAATCAATAAATGACAAATTTAATAGATTTCAGTTAAAGAACTTTCAGCCAAGCATGATTCATTTATAGACATTACATGAGTAAAGCAAATTTCAAATCCACACTAAGAATATTTGTTAAGGGTGTGCAAAGACCTGTTAATATCAGCAACAAAAAAAAAAAAAAAATGGTTAGCCCTCAGGAGATTTGACGGGAGGCAAAACGCTGCTGTTCTCTAAATGATGAAACCTGGTAACCGCATACTGGCCTAATTACAAAGAAGGTTTCAGCTTGCCTTTGCATACATGAATGCAAGAGAGGCCAAGAGAACAACGTCACTCGGGTGAGCCCTGATTTTCCACTACGGCCATTGTCAACCGGGAATATTGCACACTTATTGTATGAAAATAAGGATTAAAAAAAAAAAAAAAGGTGCAATTTGGGTTATCTAGAAAATGTAATTGTACGTAAGCTATTAGATGAATCAGGAAGTATTGACGGCCATCAATGCATGACTAAAGTCTATTCAACCCACATCTGCTATTGTATATGAATAAACACTCCATTCAAAAACAGTATAGGAAATACACACTGTAAATGACACCACTGAAATACACTGATAATAAGTTCGGTTGTTAAAAGCGACACGAATGAACTCCAAGAAAGTGTGTGGTGGTACAGCTCGGTCGTTTCAAAAAAATAATAATAATAATAATAATACATTCATCATCCCACTGCCTCCTTTCAGCTTCAGATATTACTGTTTAGAACATGACAACAATTATTATATTAAGCAAAATAGCCAAAATAGGGCTTTTTGACTGAGGGGGGGGTTTGCAAGTTGTAATTTCACAAAACTGAATTGTAAGAGATTAAATGTGGTGTTTTGTAATATGCCATATACCGTGGTCAGGGATCCACCAGAAGACAAGGAGGAAGTGTCCGTAGCCGAGCCTCAGTTGTTTTTCTTTTCAGGAGAGTTTGGGTAAGGTGCATATGGAGGCGGCATCTCCTTTATCAATCAAATCAAATAAAATGGTATTAAAACAAAATAAAGTTACATGACTACTTCCACGTTACTAGATGAAAAGTATGTTACCGTGGGCATGTAGACATTGTGTGGATCGCTGGGATTGTAGTACGCATTGCCTGCTGCTTCTGCGGCTTTGGCGTTACCTGGGCCTGAAATAAACATGAATCAGAAAGGGAAGACAAAGAACCAATACACAACATGAAGTCCATTTCCGCACCCCGAGGATTTAGTCTTTCATGCAAAATCAGATGCCCAACACATGATATCTCAGCAGATGAATGAGGGGGGGGGGGTGGAATTAAATAACAGCACATGAGAGATCATGAGTTGCTTTTTTTTTTCGAGGTGGACTGATTTAAAGTGATTCACTTTGGGCCAGATGGATCACATCTGACGGGTGCAATGAAGCAGAAGAGGAAAACTCAAGAGAGGGAGTTGGGTGGGGGGTTCAAACCTGGAGGTGGTGGAGCTGTCCAGTTTTGCGGGGGTGCAGACCAGTTTGGAGGTGGCCCTGGATACGGGGGAGGTGGGGCCATGTAGTCAGACCCGGTTGGGTATGGGTACATTCCTGGAATGCAGGTCAACACATAAGGTCACAGACCTTGAGATGCCTTGAGGCAAAACAGCTGTTGCAAATCCAGCAAAGGCAAAAATCTCAAAAAAGTGAATGTATGGAATTAATTCATAACATTTTTGCTTTCATAATCGGTCATATTTTGGGAGAGAAAAAAGAAAAACAGCACCTGGAGCAGCTGCTGGGTAAGGGTAGCCCATGTTGCCAGGAGCAGCAGGAGGAGGCGGCGGTTGAGGGTAGAAGCCGTTCTGCTGCGGAGCGGGCGCGAAAGGATAGCCTTGAGCGGCAGGTGGAGGCGGGCCGTAGCCGTTCATCATTCCAGGAGAAGGGTAGCCATGATATGACGCAGCACCATTCTGGGCCGGGGCTCCACGGGAAGCTGTAAGACAGTGTGGTAACACGTGTTTTGTAATGGCTTTTACCCATATGCTGTGCTAATGCAAGAACGGAAAGTCGTGAAGAAACCATTTGTGGCCAATTTGAAGAGATGCTGGCCGAGCTCGATGGCTCCTCCGCTGGGAAATGACATCTTGAAATGAGCCTGACCCTCCCAGCCACCTGGTAATTACACAGTCAAACATATTTTAGATTTATATTTAGAATTTTTAGAATTAAAACAGGATACCTACCGCCCGGCTCAGCTGACACTGTCCCTTTAATGTAGTTGGCAGCAAACACGGGCTGCTCGATGCTGCATCCCTTCATCAGATAATAGGGGAACATGGCAGAACCCAGGGAATCTTTTGTGTTACTGGACACAAACACCATCTAAGCCAGCGGGTGGTTAAAAAAAAAAAAAACATAAGAGTAAGGTCAATGACATAATGGAAAAAACAGCTAATGTACCAGCAAATGACTCATAGTATGTCATGTCGGCATTACCCTGTATGGTGTGAGGTACACAGTGCCCTTCTTGGTCCCCTTAAGTAGATCCGATTTACTGCTGACATCACTGAACGACAGCTCCACATTTTTACATTCCCTTAATACACTGGTGAGGAAGGAAAAAATATTAAAATCAAGGTTTTGTTAAATTTTTGCACTTTCTGATGCCAGTCAGACAAAAAATTCTGAACCAGACAATTCTTGTTTTGAATCTGACGTCCAAAAACATTTTTTTATATATATATATATATATATATATAAAATGAAACACTCAAAAAGGAACTCCTGCTCCTAAAGCCATTCACTAGGCCACGCCCCTTAAAGGCATATATAATGTAACTTAACTTTATAAAACCACCTTATATCTTTGTATTTATATTTTAATGTGGCGCCATTTGTTGTTATTGAAAACGTGTTATAAAACAACTGTGTTTTGGGGAGGGGCTAGAACAGAAAAATGGCTGTTCAAATCATTTTAGTCGTCTAGATTTATTTACATAGCTTAGTTATGAAACTATTTAAACTTGTAGGTCATATTAGAACTCGATATGTATCTTAACTTACCTTATTTAGCTTAATATTAGAATATTTGACATTATTTAGCTAAAGCTTTACAAAGACAACTCTAAGTATGATGTAATTAAATTCTACGTCTCTTCAGACTAAAAATATTACTCACATTTCGAAATTAATATCTCAAAATATTGATAAATTCGATTATACCCAGTAAAGTGGCCGACAAGATAATGTCAACATACTGGCTTCCTGTTTTGAAAGTTAGCTTATAGCGCGCCTTTCTTTAATGAGCTAAACTACAGCGGAACCGTCACTATAGTACGCGAATTTGGAAAAAATCAGTTTTAAAAACATTTTAAAAACATCACGTGGAAAACAGCCAGCGGCACAGCTGCGTCAGCTTAGTTGTGCTAAAGCTAAACTAGGCCACGATGCTGATGTTGATTACAAACTAAACAAGCCAACAAGGCTAATTTTTCCGTCAAATCGCATTGGCAAAGAAAATAAATAAAGGAAGTTTATCATACCTTTCTCCATTGTTGATCATCACTCCGCCATTTTGGGAGTGATTTCTATTTAACGCCATGGTCGTGTAGCTGTTGCGCTCGCTGGTGTTTGGTGGAGTTTGTTTGCGCTCCACTGACAAGAAACGCCACATACGTCACGCGTTACGTCACGACACCACCTGGGCATACGTCACTTCCTGTAAAATCAAAATAAAGGTAAGCTCTTCTGAGTCTCTGAAACGTCTGCTTAAACCTGAAGGCAGCAATAAAATTTAATTTGATTTTAAAATGAACAAAAGATTGTGCAAATACGTACAGTATTTTTGTGCATTGATGTAAAATACATATTTTAAATGTAGTTATTTGAAAATAGTTTATTGAAATTAACTATAAATTGTTACATTATTGTAAATAATTTAAGATTAGATTAATAGTTTGAATTTTCTTAAATGTAAATTATTAATTCTATCTACTTTATATATATATATAACTAATTGATCAAATTCAAAAGAATGTAGATGTGTTTGTAAATGTTTTATTTTCATAAAATATTTTCCTGACAAAATATTAATCAAATACATGGTCGTTTTTAACAATAATTTTAATATTGGCTCCGATTTGAGTGATTAATCCTTTGACGGAGGGTCGCTCGGGTTCCAGCTTCTAACCAATTAGACCTAATTGGATAGTCACATGATACCTACCTGTCTACTTCAACTAGCGATCCACCTAGTTAGATGTGGGCAATGCTAATGAAAGAATAAGTATTAACACTACAAAGAGATGAATAGTCATTTTGTAACATTTTATTTGATTTCCATTGTTTTGACCTTCAACATTCAAGTCCATCTGTGTATCGAAAAGGGCTTAACGCCAACTCAGAGGCAAAATCTTGCCTTGCCCAGAGTCAGCTGCTCTCAGAGGGGAATAAAAGCTATATTTGGCTCGCAGGTCATCGATAATATTCGCGTAAAAGGTGAGACTGCACCATCAAATTGAGAACTATTAAAGTTATGATCGCTTTGCTCTTATGTCAGACAAGACAGGGGCAACATTCACAGTGCCCAAGTCCGAAAGCTTGTGTGGGGTCAAAATGGCCAGACACAACAACCAGAGCCTCATTTTCCTCAGCACGTACGACAGCTGCTACGCTCAACTGAAGGTAAAAGAACATTTAATTCTATTCGAATGGTTCAATTATTCAATATGATGCCTTTGAACCCTCAGGACAACAAAGTGGTCATCCCACTGCAAGTGCAGCTGACAGGAGATGATCGACTGTTCAATGTAAACATCAGCTGCCCTCTGACAAGGAGACCCAAGGGGAGTCCCCCACTCCCACCAAAAAGTGAGTGGAGATGAACTGAGTTACCTTGACTACGGGTGTCTTAAAAACCATTTGTTCCAGAATTCCATGGAGAATGTGCGATCCACAAAGACCTCCAAGTGAAATGTGGACAACAAAGAGTGTCTCCAGATTCCTGCGCCAATTATGGATGCTGCTACAATTCTACAGATGCAACGTGCTACTATAGACTCAATTGTGAGTTTTTACAAATTAAATTATGTGTGTATAAAGAGCCAGATATGTTTTATTTGGGTGATTCTTCCAGCCTGCTCTCTGGATGGACATTTTGTGTTTGCTGTGGAAGCCACCACGATGGACCTACCCATGCGCCCAAGAAGACTCCGAGTCAAGAATCAGCCAGATTGCATCCCAGTGATCGCCACCCCACACACTTCCGTCTTTAAGATTCACGTCACGGATTGTGGGGTTAAAGCAAAGGTCGTGCGGATTCCTTGATACTAAACCTGTCAATCAAAACTCAATGACATAACCACTTACTGTGATTATTCTGCTACTCCACCTTCCTTTAGGTCAACGGAGATGTTGTCGTCTATGAGTTGGAGGTGGAGGAGCTGCCCGACCCTAGGAGGACAAACCAATCATCATTCAAGTAATTAATATCACACAATTGCATCTTTACTCAAGCCTGACCCATTTTTTTTCCCAAGTCTCCAAGTTGACTGTGAATATGAAGCATCAGCGCCAAAGCGTGTAGCGTATCTGCATTCCCTCAACAAGGTGACCAACCCACCACCCGTGGTTGGTTTGGGAACCATCAACGTGCAGATGAGAATTGCCACAGGTAATAAAACGCAAAGACTCCCTTTTAGCTTTGATAGCCTTTTCTTCATCCATCTAGATGCATCCTTCACATGTTTCATTCCCGAGGACCAGCTTCCACTGACGTTGCCACTGCGTGAAACCATCTACGTGGAAATCTCTATTGCGCAACCAACGCCAGACTCCACACTTTCCCTGCATGTAAGGGATTGCTTCGCCTACCCGGCATCTCGACATTCTGTGTGGACGCTTCTTTATGATGGGTAAGGAATGAGCAGAATTGCCAAATTGGAGCTGCTAGCCTAATCTTCTCCTCCTGGATAGATGTCCTAACCACCTGGATGACTCCAGAGGTTCAGTCCCTGTGGACAACCAGGGTAAAACCTATTCCCGTTCTCAAGTCCGGAGATTTGACGTCAAGACTTTTGCCTTCTTTAAAAAAGGCCAGCCGAGTGTTGAAGAAGTAAGTTGGGGCGGAAAAAAACCCCCAACAGCTTCCTGACTCCTTTTTTTTTCTCAGATATACTTCTATTGTTGGGTGGAAATTTGCACACAGGATGTGGACTGTACACAACTCTGTGGCATCGTTTGTGAGTACTGTATATTATTGTTGTTGGGGTTCAAAGACTGGTGGAGCGAAAAGGGGTTAAGGGTCAAACTAAAATGTTCTTACCCCCCCACAGCATCTGAAGGTGAGAGAAGCAGAAGAGAGGCTTCATCTGAAATTCATCCCACCCAGCTGGTCTCTTTGGGCCCTTTGCTGCTGCGTCAGAATAGCACAAAAATTAAGAGTGGTCCGTGTGTTCAGCAGAAGAGTGGTAAGTTCAGCTCATGCCGAAACTGGTCAGGAAAATTTGGATCATTGATGGTTTATGATGTTGTCTCTTCCTCAGTGTATACTGACACGATGTTTGTTCTCGCTGGCATGGGGGCGATGACAACGCTGCTGCTGGCGGTGGTGGTGATATCGTGTCTAAGCAACAGGAAGTGTCCCAAACAAAGGGCAACACAAGTTTCTGATGCTCAAATTGAAGATCTGTGATCTCATAATAAATATTTCACGTAGCCCTCAGGAAATGATCCGCTTTACTATTTAATCTGTTACATTACACTCATCAGCATTTAGTATCAGTTTATATTTGGAGAAATTAGTAGCTACATGACAAATTATAAATCCAAACTTTCCTTTATGGCATGAACATGATGAAGCTCAAGTAAATTATATACAGATGATAGAAATTTGCCAAGTGAGAAACAACGCAGTGAACGATTGTTGCGTTGCTTTAATACGGTCTGAACTTTCTTTGAGCCCTGAGGAGCGCTATTCTTTGTTTGTCCTCTTCGAACTTTTTCCTGAGTTCAGCAATATCTGAAACCAAAAACATCAACATGCCTTATTTTCAGAACACACAAAAAAAAATTAAAATTAAAATTCTCCCTGAGACTGATGAATAATGGACTAAGCCAACTTACGTTCTTTCTGCGTGTTTTTATGCTGCCAAGAGTAGAAGTTCAACAGCTCCTTCCTCTTCTTCTTCCTCATTTCCTTCTGCAGGGTCCTTTTGTTGGCGGCCTCACTGTGGGGACGCGCTTTGCTGCCCTTTTGCCCCCTGCTGACTTTCACCCAGCCCTCCTCATCCTCTTTCTGTTTCTCCTCCTCCTCCTTCAGGCGCTCCGCTTCCTGGTACAAATAAAAACAAATACATTAAGACCATGCAATGCGCTTGAAACATTCAAACAGAATACAACGTACCTCTTCTTTCGTCTTGTCATAATTCTTCATGAACTCATCGACTACATTTTGAAGGATGTTCGGCGGAACGATGGAATCTTTGCACTGTTGGATCCATTCTGGGAAAGCCATACACAAGTCAGACTGAATTTAAACAAAACACTCATTATTGTGTTATTAATGTGGAAACTTAACTCACTTTGTATACCAGTCTTAACTGTACGCTCTGTTGAGCAGACCACCAAAGGCACATTGTAGGGGTGCGACTTAGCTGCTGCAATACTCGAAGGACTAGTGAACACGATGTAACCAACTTTGAAACTCTGAATACAGAGAGGAAGGGCATGAGAAGAATGGCATTGCAAAACAGAAATGACTAAACTAGAAAAAAAAACATTGTTACTCTACCTGTTTTTCAGCCGTTTTGAAGAATCTGGACAGTTTCGGTTCAGACTGGCGGAATGCGCCCGGGTGGTCACCCAACTCCACGTATTTAACAGAGCCAAATTGTGAGAACAATTCCTCGACGACTTTCTGAGTGACCAAAAAAAAAAAACACAACACCAATACTTTTAGTTCAGTTAAATTGTGCACACACATATCTACTGATATTTATTCACTGGTTAACTCAAGAAGTTCTCATTGATTGTTATTGTACCTCGGAGCAATATGGCGGTATGTTGAGGACAAACAACGTCCTGTCGAGTGGTCGGTGGGAACCTGTCTCTGACCGAACTTTGTGCTCCTTCACGTACAACTTGTGTTCAGATTTCATGTCTGCTTCAAACTTCAAGGGCAACACTGCAAAAGAAGAGAGAAAGACATATTATAAACGACTAAACGTAAATCTACAGCGTTACCCCTCCCCGCGGATAGGCCAGCCAGGTTTGAGTAAAAATAACTTTATTGAGCTATAAATTTATTTATGAAATGACAAGAATGCGTTCTTCCGTTGGCAATTTAAAGAAATCTACAAGCTATACGACACAAGTACTGTTTAAATACCTGCAAATCCTCCAGGAATAATACAAGCCTTGCCGTTGGCATGTTTGCGTTTGGACGGTGCCATCTTGTTGTGACCCTTGACACCGGAAGTAAAACTAATACGTCACAATGATATCCGTTATGTATTTTATTTTGAAGGCGGAATGCATTTCCTCGTTCAATTTTATTATGAAATACAATCAACGTAATCTAACGAGACCGGCTCAAATATGCAAATAACTTCTCAGGAAAGAAAAGGGTGTAAAAACAAGCCTTGGACAACCTTTTTACAAAGCTAGCTCTTTAATGACATTATAGGACAGTTTATGAGCTCTCTAATATTTTTCTAACTGGCAAATCAAAAGTTCAAAGTGATTTACAGTACAAAATATGGGTACTACGGGAGGGAACAAAAAATTAAAGCCAATCATCCAAATGATGAATGTCACAATCAACGACAACAAAAAAATCTGACTGGGTGAAACTAGTTTACGTACAAAGTAAACTTTGGAATTGGACCACCACGCTGGTTATTTTATATTTAACCGTGTAAAAGACTCCTTTTATCAGGTATACATACAGCAAGGAAGGCAACCTATGCGTCCCTTGTGATAATATGAGTTTGGATTATTGTCTATTTTCTTTTGTGATCTGAAACTGAATGAACTGAGCACACAGGTACAGCTCAAAAACAATACTGTTATAGGAATCATGAACGGGTATGGGTGAAGTAAGCAAATTGGTGTTAATTTGTAATATTACACACACACCAAAATTAGTTGGCTTTGGGGAAAATTCAGTTGTTCAACTCATATAGCAAACCGATAAAATACAGGATGCTGAATACAACTGAGTAGTTATGAGTGTTGAATGTGTCAAATTACTTTTTTACATGTGGTGTGTGTCTTGCTGTCCAGATGAACCCCACTGAGAATGCATCAATATGTTCAGGAACAGGTTTGGGCGACAACCTATATTTTGATGCGGAAGGCAGTGGCCTGTGAGCTGGGGGGCTCGGTGGTTGAGGAGGACTGCGCAGTGGACTTAAAGAGAGCTTTCAGGATTGTCTGGGGGTCCACCTCAGGAGTTGGCTGGGAAGTTCTCTGGCTTGCGGAACGAGACAAGGCGGGAGGGAGGCCGTCTTTCTTGGCCCCGCTGCCAGCGCCCGGGGTGTCGCTCAGTCGCCTGGAAAAAAAACAGGCGAATAATTTCATGTCCATTTTCCTAACAATAGTAAAATTCTAGTTAGTCAAAGTAACATTTACCACTGTTAAAGAATTTCATAAAGCTTGCTTACAAGAGAATGGGCTGATCAGAAGTGATGACATTTCCCTGAATGTGAATATTACACTTCATGGGCTGACCTGTGTGTGAACAAGGAAGACAAAGAAAGGCGTAAATGGAAATGCTTGCTTTCCTGAATACAGCAAATGCAAACCACACAGTCCCTAAATATCGTCACGTTTAATTCATTCAGAAAATCTTCACGCATTGATGCCGTTGTTTGTTCTGAGCACTCACCGTCCAGGCAGCGGTTGTTGTACTTTCTATATGCGCTAACGGCATCCTCTTTGCGGACAAACACTACTTCAGCGACGCCCACCTTCACTAGGCGTGCTCGCTTCAAGGCACCGCACACGCAGAACAGCTCCTGTGAACAAATCGTTGTGTTTTTTTTAGGGGTCGGTAGCTATGATTTCGATACAAAGAGCGGAAAGTGTCTCTTGAACCATGTGTCTAAATAAAGCCTTGGATTTACTTACCACTATGTCTTCCTCAGTGACTCGGGGATGTAAGTTATTCACTGTTATTTTGGTTCCTTCCAAAGGACTGAAAATAGGCTGAAAAAAAATGACAAGATATCATTAAACCGGTCACAACTATGGCAGGAAGTCTTACTTTCCTGTATAAACATTCTGTAACCCGACATATTGTCTAGAAACTGGTTACAAGTGTTTACCTGAGGGGGCGGAGGCGCTGAGCTGTGTTGAGCCGAGCTGTGCTGGAGAGTCCTCGAAACAGGCTTCAAGGCTGCAGCGGGAGGCCGAGGGGTTGTTGTACTAGCGGTGGGCCGGGTGGGGGCAATGGGGACAGGAGGGCGAGGGGCTGAGTAAGCATCGTTTTTAACCACCTTGGTTATTGGGGCTGACATGGAAAATGGGGAGCCAACCGGGCCATCCTGTGAAATGATCACAATGAAAAAAGTTGAAATATGTGCGAGATGTAATAAGGAAATACATTTGTATTGACGCAAGATATACTCTTACCCGTGACTGTAGCAAATTGTTGGAAGTAGTAATTTTGATTTGTTTATTTGGAGGGCCATCGTGATCATTTGAGACCGGCTGCAGGACACAAATTAAAGTTATTTTTTAAACTAATGTGATAAAAATGAGACCATTGGAAACTGAAAATTCAATTTTTGTAATACCTGTGAGTGAAGACGCATTCCACCAAGAACTCCAACTGGGCGCTGCTGTAAAACGAGGTTGGACAATGAGTTTTAGTTTACTGGTTAAAAAAAAAAAAAAATCCGCAATACAGAAAGCCTTTCTGCTTACCTGGATGGTCTTGGTTATTTTTAGAGGCAGTAGAGCAGATGCCAAGGTTTGCGGCCCACTACTCATGCTCCTCTTAAGGCTCAACCTATCACGAGCGTCTGTCATTCCCTTGTTAAGATGGCCGATGGCGCCATCCCTCCCACTCAGTCCGTGCACGTTTGGGCCAAACAGCCTCGTGTTCACACCTGCAAAGTGGTTGTTGGCTTGGATCTTCATCTGTGGCACGAGTGTGTGGCTCTGCAGTTGGTGTGTCGCTGCTGTCTTTTGGATGGCCTGTACAGGCACAGTGAACACATTCTGCTGCTGTTTGCGCGAGTTGATCATCTGACGGGCATCCTGCACTCCTGCTGTCGCTCCACCTCTGCCGCGGATTTTAAAGCGAGCATCTTTTTGAACCAGCTTTTCTCTGGCATCTTTCAATGGAAATCCTGACAAAATATGGACAAAACACGTGACGTTCATAAATCGAATGTAGAAGAGGATTCACACAGACATACAGACTTATAACTAAGAGTGAGCATCATCATGAATGAATGAACGAATGAATGCTACTGTAACACTCTTACCCGGTCCTCCTCCTAGTCGTTGCCGAGCATCAGTCACGCCAATCCTTTGACGGGCATCGAAAGTCCGGCCAACCCCTCCTGCACCCCGTCCAAACATAGTTCTGGGATAGATAATGCGATACAATAGGTTAGTAACTTTAGCAATATCAAGCTCGGTGGTCAACCCTTGGTAGTCGGTCAGTGGCGTTACTACTAGTGTAGCTCCGTATTGAGTAATCATTACTTAATGTAATGAATCCATTGGTATATTATTATAAGTAACGCCTTGAATCGGTTAAGTAAATCTGAATTGTCACGGCTAGACCACATGCTACTATCTAAAAGTACGTAGCTGCTAAAATTAGCCAGTCTGCAAAAATAACAGGCGCACGATAAAACGTTACTATACACGCCATCAAAACAATGTATATACATTTTAACGGACACCATTACAAACATTTATTGTGAATTGGGTGATAAGTAAACGAATTGCATTCCAAACTAAATGATTCCAAAGTGAATGGCCTAACATCAAGCTAATGCTAATGCACGTATATTAGCACTCGACAAGCGCTCGCTGTAAGAGCATGAGCAAGCTATCAGTAGTTCACGATTAGCAAGCAAGTTCCTGAATAAGCCTCGGTTCCCTGATAACGGTTTTAGTGCCAGAAAAGTATTAAAAACTACCAAACATCAATCAGACATGAAGTAATTTAGCAGTCTTTTACCGTTTAACCGGCACCTTAACGTTTATTCCGCGTTGTCGTATCACTTCATCCAAAGACACGTCCGCCATTTTGCCAATCTGCAATCAACTGCGCATGCGCGATCGACGACGTTACGGAAACCTTGTTAGTTCATAAAGGTTTTTAAGTTAAATTAACTCTAGTATTTTCTTGTAGTAAAACGTCCATCGAATATAGGTCAAATGAAAACCAACACCCATTTTTAATAGATACTAGTAAAAACTAGGTGACAAAACTAAGTTTCATATCCAAAAAGATATTTACAATCGATTGTTCTTGAATCGTGGGTCAGTCCTGTTCCCCATGAGCCTTTGCGCATATCACAAGCATTAATTTCGCATAAACTTGCGACACTAATAACAAAACTAACTGTAAAGATGCTGTGATTAAAAAAATAATGATCTCAACAGTTTTCTTTAACATTACATATTTAAAAAAAATCTGAACAGTTTAACTCAGTACGCTATTCTTAAAACTCTGACTGTACATAGACAGTCACTGTGCATATACATGTGCTCACGACGATCAACTAGTTATGCCTTAAACTGATGAGTAAGGAAAATAACGACGCGGGGTGACGCCCGTGTCCTCGTACAAACTGCGAGATGAATTTTTGAAGGGGGAAAGGTCCGCCCGTTGAGGTGACTTGCCTACTTTGCTTGATGCCTCGCAGGACATGGATCTTCCCTGCTCCCCATCTGGTTAAATAAAAACTCCCACCAAATAAATTAAATATAACCTTATATCTTTAATTATATACCGCTATGAATTTGAGATTTGTTGATCACACAAGCAATCTACCACTCTGTACTCCTAAACTATTATAATGAAAAAAATACGCTATATAATAATTAAAAGTGTCATAGATCTACTACACACTATTTATTCCTCTGCTGAAATCGGCTACATCCTTAGTCAGAAGGATTATTCATTTCTACCCCTAAATTTAAATTATTGACAAATATAATTTGGAAGATGACCAACTTAGTCATTATTTAAGGAGAGTGTTATTATAAAATAACATCAACAGAGGGTAGCATTTGTCCATTATAAACACACCTCACTTCCAATGTCTTGAAAATCATGTCGAACTCCAACTCCCATGATGCAATTCGGCACGCACAGCTCCAAACGCAGCGGGGGTGGTGCGGTCCCTTCCTCCAGGCTCCAGCAGCTCATCACCGCTGTGCTGCAGATCCGCTCCAAGAGAAATGGCAGCAGCCTTGTCCCGTGCCCTAAAACTACCCGGTAAGATGCAAATAGCATGATATCAACATACAAAGTAGTGAGGTTTATTGTTATATATGATCTACATCATTGCCTAAAACATCGGGGAATCTGTCGCAATGTCATGCAAATCCGTTATTTTGACGTGTCACTTAATTTGCATTCTCCTGTCGCCTCTTGAACGTATTCGCACGTGTTTTTTTGTTTTTTTAAAAATGTTATACATCGTACGCATGTATAGATTTATAGAAGTGCTCGCTAATTTTCCTTTGTAAGCATTTCTGCTACCTGCTAGCAGTCCGCTAGCTAGTAACCCCCCCAAGACCCCATTGTCCTATTGATCAGTTACCGTCAAGGTTCCTATAACATATATATTTTAAAAAATATAATTATTGACGTTATTACAGACTAACAATTTATCTCTGCAGATTTTTCTTCTGATTTATAGCGCTATATAAACAAAGAAACAAAATAAAAACAATGTATTGTGCAACAATGTGCAAAGGACAACATGCTAAAATAATGTTAATTTACTATTAGGAGCTTAAATACAATTTGAGGCAATTGTTATTTTGATAATTAACATTGTATGTTTAAAAGTGATTCATGTTTGTTCATTTTTATTTACGATTAATTAAATTTACATGTTAAAATGTTTGTTTATTTTTCACAGTAAATTAAAATCGTAATTTAATTCACTGCACTTTAATGCATTTAAAAGTATTTGGTGGCCTTTTTTAATTTTTTATTTAACCTTTATTTACCCAGGCAAACAATTAAGAACAAGTTCTTATCTACAACTGCGGCCTGACAAAGTTACATATTTAATTGTGCAAGGATCTTTTCAAGTGTGGTAACCTTTGACACGAGTTGACGAGTTTTATTTGGATAATATAATTTTGTGTGCGTGTGAAGGAAAAAAGGGCTCGGAGCTGGGAGAGTACGACCCACTCACCCAAGCAGACAGCGAGGACGAGAGCGAAGATGATGACCTGGTGCTCAACTATCCCCGCAACGGTCTGGGCCGAGACTCCTTCCATGGCGCCGGCGGCTCCACAAAACTGCGGGGAAGTCGATCCGGGCGACTCGTGGTGGCCGGAGATTCGGCGCAGGAGGATGAGGACGACTGGAGAGAGCGACTCCCCAACAAATCCCAGCAGGGCAGAGACGATGTGAAAGGAGGGCAGTACTGGAGCCCGTCAAGGGAGGACAGGGAGCAGCTTGGGGGATCTGGACTGAGGATTCACGGGACGGATGAGGAAGCCAAGCGGCTGAAGAGGAAGAACGCTGTGCGGGCCTCCTTTTTTCTGGTGCCTCTAGTTTGCGCCATGCTCCTCGTGCTTCTTTGTGCATTCCTGATTCCTTGTCAGAAAGGAGCATTGGCAAAGAGGCCACAATGGGAGCGAGCACTTGGAGATGCTGGAGGTAACAGAACAATCGTTACTGTCCGGAAAAAAAAAGATTTGACAACTTATGTATGATCTTTTCTTCCATTTAGGTGTAACTCCACCTGCGCTGGCATTATGGGATGTCGACGGCGATTCCGTGGATGACGTTCTGCTCAGTGTCACCGAGTGGACCAATGACACGCATCCCACACAAGGGAACAAAAGTAGGTTGAACCCTGACCTCTTATGGTGTACTTGTCCCCTCAATTGAAATAACTCGTCCTGTCGTGCAACCAGTTTACAGCGCCGTGGTCTTGTCCGGTGCTAATGGGCAGCTCCTGTGGAGGAAAGTCATGTGGGAGCCAGTCATGTATATTCAGTGTGGCCTGCAGCTCAACACGAAGCCATTACCTGTATGTCTCCTCATTGGGAAGTCTATCATCATGGCTGTGAATGGAACCACAGGTGAGAGACCTGGAAGGCAGTCTTTGCCTGAAGAGTTATCGTAGATACAAAGAACGATAACTTCTTCTTTGTGGACTTATCTCAGCATCTCAAAGCCGTTACGTATAAGAGATTCCTTTGACTTCACAGGGAAGAACTTGTGGTCCACACTGCTGAGGAACATTGAATCCCAAGCTGTGTTACTCCCAGATGTCCAAGGAGATTCCGTTCCAGATCTACTGATAGCCACCCTGCCTGCCAACGAGGTGCAGCCATTTTCCACTTGACTTCCCTTCCACACTGGAGCTAGGATTTTTTTTTTTCCTTGAGGGGGTGGCGGTGGCCAATGATATCTACAGAGCAAAACATATATAATTATATAATATATAATAATAATAATAACTGTTGTTGCATGCACAGTGAATTCCTCCAGTTATTTGGAAACGCATGAATGAATAATTTTGCTTTTTTTCACTTTCAGGCTCTGGATCTCTCCCTGACATTAATTTCTGGGCTGACTGGAGCGACGCTCGGACAGTCTGTGTCATTCAATCTCACCGGACAAGGGAAACTGATTGGCCCTCTTCTGCATGAGACTCAACAAGGGGCACCTTACATCTTGTTTGGCCTAGGTAAATGAAGAATAATTATGCAACAAGAATAAAACTTGACAGAAGTTGTAAATGTACCAAAGGTTCTGCATCTGTTTTCCTAGGTAATGTCGTGGCCATCTCACTGCGAGATATTTACATCCGTGCAACCAGCAAGTTACCGCTGACTCCCACACTAAGACAAAAGGATCCTGCCTGGGAGGGATTGAAGAAAACAAATTCCTCCTCCTCCTTCATACACATCTTCAGGTTGGCCTTAGCAACAACACGCAGTTTGACATAGCGGAAAGCCTCCATAAGAGATTTAAGGGAGAATCTCAGAAGCCACACATTTAAATAAAAATTAATTTGTGTTTTTTTTGTAGAGGATCTGAGCGTGTGGAGTTCTTGCTGCCCCTGGTGGCCGGTTTTGGGACCTACCACAACAACCTGGACACGCTTTCCAACTTGAATTCTAGTAAGAGCGACTGGGTGTTGGTGTATGGCTTCAGCAAGATCTCGGTGCTGAGACAGAGGGATGCCCGGAAGCAGTGGACCTTTAATTCCGCCCCCATACACAGGTAGAATGGAAAATAATTTATTTGTAGTCTCAAATTTGTGATGTCACCTTAAATGATGTCTTTGTGCGTTACAGCCAACCAACTCCCGGACACTTTAATGATGACGGAATCCTCGATCTTTTCTTTCATCACTCGGCAAACGGCATTATGAAGGTAATGCAATTAAAAAAAAAAAAGATTTAATCCTGCATGTTTACCTGATTTCTTGAATGACAGGCGCAGGTGATTGACGGGGCAAATGGCCGTCCCCTCTGGACGGCACAGTTTGTGTGCCCCCGTCTTGTTTTGGAAACGGCAGCGGTCTCCACTTCCACTGGCCTATCAGCTTTTGTCTTCTGGGCCAGCGAGCCAATCACTGCACAGAAGAATATCACCAAGGCAACAGTGAGTCTGCCAAGAGAACAAGCTTTGAGATGGCGACAATCCAAGTAGATTTAAATATTCAACTACTATAAACATAATGTCAACATCAGGCACACCTGCACAATCCAATAATAATAATATATTATATTATATTTAGTGTTTATAACTTTGCACACAGGTGGCCCCGGGTGTTACGGCAGCAGAACCAGTCATCCGAAAGCTCTTCCTGTTGCACCCCGCCTATCCCACAATCCTGATGCAGTTGGCGACGACCACCGATACTGCAGTGGCTGCCGCAGGTAGAAGTCAAAAGTAGTCAACTCAGTATTTGCTGTCACGCAAAATGGTGTCGCGTTGAAGTCGGCAAAATTAATTGGTATGATTAATCATTTTTTTTGCCAGTGAGTTACGAAAAGCGGCAGAAAGATGCATCCTACATTACCGTATCCCCACGGCCGGCGCCCGACTCGGAGCCCGCCGCTCGGATCGTGAAGAGCATTCGACTCCGTGCGGCCATCGCCAAAGGACGGGTGGTCACATTAGGCGAGAGCTTGGAGACTGGGGTCACTGGGAAACTTGACACATTTGAGCTTGACAAGTTTTACAGACACCTGTTCTTCAAATATTAGGTAAGTTGTTTATTAACATAAGTCATTAACTGTTTTATTTGATCTGTTTTATGAGGAGTATAAACAGCATCACCGTGCAAATAATTTAATGATGGTAGTTTATATAATGTGCACCAATGCTCATGAATATTATTGTTTTTAGTAATATGCTACCATGCTGGGACACAAGAAAGGGTACAACTGGATAACTGCACTAAGAAGGGACTCATTTGAAGCTATTTACATCTTGGCTAATTCATTGGAACTTCCTTTCTCTTCTGTTAATTGAATGTGAAGTATTTCTCGTTTTTAGTCGTTATTTATAATTTGTTTCCTTAAATACTTGTATATTTATTTGAATTTAATTTTATGATTTTTTTTTTGTTGAATGCCTAATCGCTGACTTGATCACAGCACTTTGTTTTAATGAAAGGAAGTGTAAATGCAGTAATTCATTTGTAAATATTTTCAATGGTCAGTGTTACAAGATCTCAGATCAAATCTTTAGAATCTCCTCAAATGATCATGTGGTAATTTTCACGTTGCTATGTGTAAAAAATGGATTGCTGTACAGTATTTATTAAGTTGATGTATTGTCTTATACTGTTTCTATTTTTTTCTCACTTGGCTGCTCATGAGTACAATATCTTATTGTAAGCTGCAAATTCCTGTATTAAAAATGAGAAAATAAATTATTTGTGCAACTGGGATGTTTTTCTTTTAACACGGTAAAAACACGGGTAAGATTGCTGTGCCTATAAATTACCACTGAGTGGCGCTGTTCCCGCACCAGCTCCTCAACGTGGTTCCGCATTGCTGCCTTGTCGCATCCAAACGCTGCTTATCATGGCGTCGGCTCTTTGTCGACTTGGCCGGTTCTCGGCTGTCAGACACGTCTTCGCCTCGCCGGTAAAGACTGTGACAGCGTGTCGAACGGCCGTGTGCTCCTCTTCCGGAGCCATTTTACCCAAGCCGAAGAAGGTGAGTGTTTATACCGCGAGTAGCCTCACTTCTGGTATTGGATGTTTCACCATTGAATGGGGAAACATTTTTCCCCTTCCATGTCGACTAACGTTAAATAACCAATTAATTTCTATGGCGGGGTGTGGGACACCAGACCCCCTTCGGACTTTGGCGGATTGCAGCGGTAGTGGTTCCCTTCTTATACGTGGGGACTCGAATCAGCAAGAACTTCGCTGAGCTTCTGGAGGAACACGACATCTTCGTCCCCGAGGACGATGATGACGACGACTGAGCGTGTCGACGAGCCAATCAAGAACACCATTGGAGCCAGGTAAATGCTGCGTTCAATTACAACCCGTAAATAGAACAACTGAAACAATGTTTCCCAATCTTTCTTAAATAACATATACTGAATAATACATATAAAATATAACACATACTGAATAATATTCAGACTAATGTCCTTGGATAAAGTGCTCCAGTAAACTGATTGGCCACTTACACTGCCTAGTTTTCCACATAATTCACTTTTTAACATTTAATTATTTTTTCCTTTTTCTCTCAGATTTCATTTTGACACATCTACTGGGGACCAATTACCTGAGAATTCCATTCCCCTCGTCAGGATTTTTTTTTTAAACTGTCTTTGAGCCTGAAAATGTCCTCTTGTGGTTTTTGTCTTTGCATGCAGTAGTAAAGTTTTTAATAATGTGCTCTATTTTTGTTTTAAGTAACAGTACAAGTATATCAGTATTTGCATTTTCATAAAAAATATTAATTTCTATTATGAAGTACACATGACTAAAACAAATGGGTGACCACTCTTAGCTTTTGGGATAAGAATTTCAAATTAGAATATTTCTCTTTAATGGCCCCTTTGATAGCAATCTCGGAAAAGCTTGATCGTTATTAACAGACACAAACACGAACGTGTGAATGTTACATTTGTATTTACAGTAAATGGATCTCCTGTCACAGTAGGGGAGTCTGAGGTGAGGAGTTCAGGGTTCATTAGCGCGGTAAAATTTGGACAAGAAATCAGTGGCGCGTGGTTCCTCAGACTCGTGGAAATAACGCATTACATGCGTCTTCTGTTTCCATACGTGGATAGTCTCCTGGAGTTCCATTTTTCCCTGCGAGTGACATTAAATGCAGAAAGGAAACAACTAAAGTGTGGCCTATTCAACTTGGAATGAAATAAACTTCTGTTACCTTAATGACCAACATGTCAATCAGACGGGGGTCAGTGACATGCTTGTTTTTGTCGAACATCTCCCTCACTTTGTCTCGGCCCTGTTGCGTGTTGATATCCAGCTGAAACATCGCCACTGTTGAAACAAATGCAAAACTATGATACAGCAGCATCTTCATCCGCACTTTGCACATATTAAATTTTAATATGATCGTTATTATGCATTGAATGCAGTGCCCAAGTCTAACTTTGATATGTTTCAGTACTGTGGACTCTTCCAGTCTCCGTTTTAGAAAAACCGACGTGTAGCAGACATACGCCGGGACGAACAATGTAGTGATAACATTTTTAAAACAATCAAATTATATATGGCTTCAACGAGAATTGTTTACTTGCTGCTTTAGCGGCGAAATGCTAGCTGACAGACACGACCTTGACACTTAAACCCTTTAAAACCGGACAGTCCAGAAACGACATACCTGTGTTAGGGACTTCTCGGTACCAGGCTCGGTAAAGCTCCCGGACTCTGCGTTTCGCTTCGTCCAAATCTCTGCTAAAAATGGGCTTAACAATTTTGGATGCACCAGCAGCAGTTCGGGTCGCAGCAGTGGACGCCATGACTGCCGCTGTTGAGATTTCCGGTGTTTCTTACTCGACGGTATGTGTAGTAAGAAAGAGTTGCGCCGTCTAGCGGACAGGCGCCAATTTACACTTGAAAACGTTAATAGTGATAAGCTTAAAGTGCCACTGGAACCGTGAAATTTTAAATTCACACTTGAATGAGCTCACTGTTAATTTGCAATGTAAATGTGTAAATTAAATGTATCAATGGAATGAATTGGGGATTTTAAAAAACCTTAAATGTTAGGAATATTTCATTTTTGAAGGGAAAAAAAAAAGGATGCCCGTAAGGCATGAATTTTTGGAACATGTTGAAGTTGGCGTGAACTGGTTGAAAAAAGAGGAAGAAGTAGCAGGACAAAAAAAGTGCAAGGAATAAAATATAAAGTTTAAGATGTCACATAACCAAGCATATTTCCTGTTCATAACATACAAAAAAAAATAAGCTTTCATTTCAAAGCATATTTTTAAAAAGCTGTACAGCATAAAAAACCCGCGAGATGACAGTAGCTCTGTGTCATGTCATTCAACAGCCTCAAGTCACTAACAGACACATTGGCTCATCCATAGTAAAAGCTGACATCGAATTACCTAAAATACCTGAAACTATACCGACAACTATTCCAGTTTTAATACAAAAAGCACTCATACATGCTTTCACTCACTAGAGGCAGAAGCTTTAGGAAAAAATGGCAAAGTGCAGTTGGTCACACGTGGTCCAGTGTAATGAAGCCAGTTTACAGCTCATCTGCGCTGCTGATTGGCGGAATGCTTGAAACAAAAAGACACGATCACAGTCCGCTCCCAAACTTTTGACCATATTCTCTCATGTGTTCATTCAGTCACATCCAAGAAGACACACCTGCAAAACAGCAAACAGTTTCAATTCTTAAACGGTCCAACTGCTACAAAAACACAACGGCTATCGTTTGCTAGCATCTAAGAAGAAGTCAAACCTTTCACAACAGGGATTGTCAGCAAACTCTCAGTGGTCCATGCTGTTCCCCAGCCTTTGGCCCTCCTGCAGTGCAGCCATGGCCAGCCTCAAGTGCTCCTTGAGACTCTGGATCTCCCGCTCACTCCGACCTTTAATTCCACTCAGCTCCTCGTTGACCTCGGCGTATCGCTCGCTGGCCAGACGTTTCTCCTGGTTGTCAATAATGGACACTCAACTATTGGTGGATTTTCTTCTGCAAAACTTTTAGATTTTTTATGCTCAGTCTACACAGAGTAATAAAAGTTTGGCGACGTTGGCATCATGGAACTTTGCTCAACGAGGAGATGCTGCCATCTTGTGGCATCTTGGTGTCAAGTAACTATTTTGGAAGTCTCATTAAGTTCAAGTATGTCAAAACACGCACACACACGCAGTACTGTACCGTATTAAGGAACTGCAGTTCATTCCTTAGACAGCTGATCTCCTTATGCAAGTACTCAATCTCCTTTTCTTTTACCCTGAGAAGTACCTGGAAAAAGGAACACCACGGTGGTTTCCATTTCCTGCTCCAAAAAGTCATGCTACACATGTAACACGATGAACAAAAACGACAGATTAAATGTTAGGTTATTCAGCCAATACAGGCTTGAGGCATTTAAAAGGGATTATTAAAAATATGTTATTGCAGTGAATGATGGGGGAGCATGAGGAAGGTTTCTAACTTACAGCAGCTTTCTTGCGGTTTACAACAATCCGCTTACAAAAGAGCGAGGTGGTGTCGTCACCTCATTGCCACAACTCGCGATGCAAACACAAATACTTCCTTTGCATATGCGGGGCACGTCGTCATCTTTATTTTCTCACCTCTAGTTCACAAGATGTGTCTTTTTTGTTGTCCTTTGGACCCAGATCGGAGTTGTTACATCGTACGCGGATGAGCTCCTCTGCCAAACGGTCCTTTAAGTTCTGGAAAGAATATTTCTCCAAAATGAATTGGTATGAAAAGCATGTTCGTGTACTGATGTTTTTGCGTTACTTACTTGGTTCTCCTTCCTGAGTTGCTCAAGGTCTCTCTCCTTTTGACTGAGTTCCCGCTCCCTTTCAGCATTGTTCTGTTGAGCTCGGTTCAGCTCCAGACACTTCTGAGAGTAGCGCTCCGATAGTCCGCCGAGTTCTCGCTGCAAGGCCTGACTCTCTTCCCTGCAGACGCATCGTCATCATGAGCATCGCTTTCATTTGGAGAGAAGGCGATGGTGACAAAATCCATCTTACTGTTGTTGGCTGTGCAAGGTCGGCGGATCGAGCAATCCACTGCTTAGTCGATTGACCTTCTCCACCTCTCTCTCCAGCTCCTCTTTGTGTTTCTTCTTGATTGCCTCCATTACTGGAAAAAAAAATCATGATCTTCTCTGAACCAATGAAGTTCTATTAAACATTTCACGAATGAGAAAAATGGATTGTTGCGAAAACACGAGTCGCAAAGAACCATTACGCAATCCACCGCTTTCAACGTTTCAGTGCGAGTCATCCCTTTTTAAAATTATAGCCTCCTAAAATGTATTTAAGCTGACCTCGTGACATATCTTGTATCTCCTCCAGCAGCAGCCTGCTTTTCTCCGTTTCTAACTCCGCCATCTGGCGGTCGTGCTGCTTCTGCAGCTCCGCCATCGCTTGCCGATGAGCGTGGTCCATGGCGGTCAGGCTGCGGCCGCAGGGACCGTTGGGACCGCAGCCGCCCGCCACCCCTCCTCCGTCCCCTCCCCTTCCTCCCCCCTGTAGTTGTTCAAGCTGAAGCCTCAGTGACGCCACCTGGAGAGAGACGAAGACGGAGGTAAAGGGTCACTCAGTCCGAACAATACGCTGCTCTGTGGTTAAGGAGCAACAACGTCTTTTTTCTACCTTTAGCATATTTGTTAGGCTGTTATTTATGAAAAAGAGCAGCATGGTCTGTGTGCGCAGTGCGAATAACATCATGCCAAAGAGACCACACAAACGCACAGCAAGCAAAAGACGAAGTTGCAGCATTCCCCAGTCCACTTATTATTTTTTCCGCCCCATCGTTTGTAATTCCATCTAGAAATTTTGAACTTATGGGGGAAAACTGCAAAAGCAAATGAAAGAATACTTGAAGTATTAAAAGGATGAAAGTGGGAAATACTTCATCGAAATAGATGAAGATTAATTTGCACGTTTGTTTTGTTTGCAAATTAAAAAAAAAAAAAACCTGTCCACACACTACCTCCCTCTGCAGCGCCTCATTGGCTGACTGGCTGGAAGGTCGTGACCCCACTGTCGGTTTCTCCTTCAAAGGCATCCGTTCAAACTCGGCCCATTTTTTCTCAATCTCGTCCTCCGCGCGTAGCTTTTGATGGACACCTCCGCTGGCGCTCTTCCGAGACACGAGAGCTTCCCACTGACTGCTCGTGGCGTCTCGCGTCTTGTCCTCCTGCCATTGCTGGCTCTCCCCGATGGCTCTCTGATTGGGCTGCGCGTGGCTGGACGACGCAGGAACAGGGGACAGCTCGACGTAGTCGAACCTGCGCTGAGAGGGAGGAACCTCAGAGGAAACGTCGGCGTGCCGCGATGACGGTCTCCGGGGAGGCAGCTGTAGGCGTGAGTGGGAATTTTCTTTGTCACTATTGCTATCAGGCAACCTGGTGGAGAATATTAGAAAAAAAAGTCACATATTGAAGGTCACAAAAAAAAAAGATTTTCTATTAATAACAATGCAGAAATTACTGTGTGATGTCCGGTGAGGTGCTGGGCCTGATGCATTTCTTTAAAACCTCAATCCAGTTCCTCCTGATTCCCGCTGTCATGGCAGAAAGCGTGAACATGGCCTCTCGCGTCTGTGGAATGACAGATGTAAATGCTCTTAAGATGTTGCCACATTTTGATAACATGAAAAAAAAAAAACAACAACAATCACCTGTATCTGAAAGCCATAGTTCTTCTCCACATCAAACTCAGACACCTTCACGCAAGATTTCAGATCAATTTCACCATCTAAGTCATCTTTCTGTCAGGAACACCAAAGATTCCTTTTCAGTTAATTTTTCAATGCAGGTTTTATTTTTTCTGCTAAACTTACCTCTTCTGCACTGGAGTCTCTGTAGTACTTGAGCCCAGCATCAGTCAAAACAAACCAGTGCTTCTTCCACTGAATACAGAAATATACATTTTAATAATTAATCTAATGGAAAAGACAGAGATGAGAGAAATAAGTACATCATCTGTGCTTTTTTTTTTTTTTACCTCTCCACAATCATCCAGTTTAGACATCCATCCCTTCTTGAAGTTTAGGAGGTCGGGCTGTGGGGCAGAAAATCACAAATCAATATATATGTGAATATTTTTGGTGACCTGTAGACCTTTTTATATTCACTGTATGCAAAATGGTCAAGTTCTAGTGCTGCACAACAAAGTTGCAACATTAGTCACAGGGGCGAAAAGTCACAGCGTAGTTCTCCAGACAAGGAAATCACTATCACCATCGGAGAGGCGTTTTAAGAGTGCAAGAGTGTCAGACACTCTTGTCGTAACCCAGTGACGGATTGTTTTCAAACTAACCCCTAACCTATTTCCACTAGTCATCCTGTTTCTGCTTTTTTGTTTTAAACTACAGAAAAAAACATGCAGAAGTTAATAGTGAGGTTCTGGTGAGTCTTAGCTTTAGATTACACAAGTTTAGTGAAAGCAAAAGTTTAAAGCAAATAGGAACTAAGCCGAAAGTCAAACAAAAACAGGCATTCCATCAGAATCCCAGACCAGATTGTGTTTGACCTTTTAGGTTCCAATGTATCAGTAATATATTTAGGATTGTATCAGATTGTTGATCAGGAGCCTATCTGAGCTGATGTTTAATGTTTACAAGTATTTTACCCAAACAATATTTTAAACAACCAATGTGAGGCGATTAGGGGGGTAGTGCCCCCGCCCCTAACCCCCAGATCAACGCCCATGGACGTACAAATTTACTGCGTTTTTTGTTTTCTTTTTAAGTGTATTATAACAAATTACAGTTAAGACAAAACAATCGGTGATTTGTTGTGCATGGTGTTTTCTACTTTACCTTGCATATTGTACAATATATAATTACTTTATTATTGACAACGCGCCAATGCAGTTGCTAGCACGGAGCAGTTGACATATTTTGCAATAAACAATCACATAACAGCATAAATAAAGACATCAGCATGTTTTTTAGAAGCTAGACAAATACAGAAAATCGGAGTTGGAAAGCTTTATCGTGTTTGAATAGTTTTGAAAGCGAAAATAGCATAACGCTATCAACTTAAAACACACCCTTGAACCGTGACAAACACGTTGCCCATTATGGCTCATTAAAGATGGCATGTAATAACATGTGTACGGGAAACGCAAAATAACATTTCAGAACGAAGTCATTGCTATTTGAACAGAAAGTGTCGATCTTTGAGGAAGGAAGAAAGGAACGTCGCTTTGAAGAAGAAGAAAAAAAAAAGACCCAACTTACCGTCATGATAACAGGATCCGGTTAGGACGGGGTTGAAAAACAACAAAATACCGTTAACTCATGAAAAAAAAAACCCTTATACTTCTCTTCTATCAGAACTCTCCATTCGATTTAATATACGAGTGAATAAAGTAACACAACTTTCGTTTAAGAGACCAACACTCCATTCGGGTCCTATCAAAACGACAATCTCAAGCAAGACGCGAAGTCCGGGAAACACTTTTAAAGTAAATGTGACGAAAGAGGAGAAAATAAACGGCGTGCAGCGACCCCACTAGTATTTTGGACTTGATGTTCACTTCCTGGGCGGCTCCGCTCGACTCTTTGAAGGAGAAACCGCAGCTCGGTAGCTCCCGCTCGCGGCACGCAGCACCGGAAAGTCACTGCTAAGCGCCTAGACATCCCTGCTTAGCCTGTTGCTGTAAATACGTCCTTACGTCGGCCATCTTTGATGTGGCATATCAGCAAATATCAGCTTATGCAGCCATAGAGTGACAATCTACAGATAGCATAGAATAAATGCATCTCTGGCAACTCTTGGGTCTGGTCAAGGTTTTAATTAAACTAAATTAATGTCATGATTTTAATATTTTAGGACAGCGATTTGAAATCAGTGTGCTGTGACAAAAGTGTGATATGAGGACTCATCAAATTTGCTAGACTAAATTATCAATGTTCCATATAGGCCCAGCCAGAATTTTAATTGATATTTTAAAATAAAATTCTCTGACCCCCTACATATTGGTCAAGCCCTGCTTTAGTACAGAGAGATAAAAATAACCAGCTTAAAGCAGCAAATAAATAAGCCATCTTCACTAACCCCTCCATTATTGCACATCCAATATGGTCTCAACTTTGACATGCAATTAGCACCAAGGTGGTATCTAAGTCTACATATCTAAGGTCCACACAACCTAAATCCGGGTCACCCAGCTTTGTCGCTGTTGGTTTCACTTAATGCAGCCCAGGAATTTCAACACATGCCCCAGCCAGCACACCACAAGTGACAAAGCTCAATCTGAAGAAATGCCCGTAGGCATTACGAGAGTCTCCAAAACAACAAGAGGGTACAGAAGCAAGGCACATAGACACAAAAATAAACATGATCTCTGAACACCGGGTAATATGATCTGATTATCAACAGAAAAAAAGGGGATGATTGTTGTTTATACTATCTGTGTCACATACCTGCATTGGTGCTGATCTGTGATAAGAATCTTTCCAAGAACTGCCCTCATCTGGTGTAGGACTGCAAGACCTCTAAAAAAGTAGTAAGTCATAGTAAGGAAAAGTACCATACTATAAATATTTATCAAAATTATTCACAAACTATGAGGTGAATTCAAAAAGCACTACAACTTTTACAGATGAACTTTATTTGACCTTCTGAGCTCTTTCCTCCAGTCACGCAACAGCGGAGCTAATTTCATAACTACTACCTGGACTGAGTTTCTCCGCCCATGGAGGCACTCCCAGTTCCGCCATTTTCACGTGACAACCAGAGTCCGCGCTACACGAAAGCGCTATCGAGTTGAAGCCATATCGTAAACAACGCTGCTAGCACAGATTAGCATGACTGTGCACAAAGTACAAATGCTTCCCAAAACTTTTATTTTGGACAAGCGATGGAGGACCTACCTGTGAACCTACCTGCAACGAGAAGGAGGAGTGAGCTCGAGATAAATACCCACTGCCACCATAATACCCATCTTTGTCTTCCCACTCTCTGGAGGGATGCTTGCTCAGGGAGTGGCTGAAAACAGTACAATAGAGTTCAGATGAATCAATAAAATGTAGAGAAGAAGTTGTAAGAGCCCATTAGAACATCCAAAGAACATCTCATGGTGAATTGGTATTACTGAGTTCAGTTAAATCTAACCTGGCTGGTTTGAAGAGTTCCTGTCTTCTCGAGCGCTGAGGTTGCTCTATGTGGTCATCACTCGGATGGAACATTTTGACCTTGGGTAGATCAGCCATGGTGGCATATTCCTCCTTGTTTCTTCCAGCAGATGCCACAGACTCAGAGGAATCTATGGAGCTCTGCGATAAGGTATGACTTTGCATTTTTACCCGAGGTACAGGGGAAGGGCTCCTCCGAGCATGATGAGGTCTTCTGTCATCGGTGTGATTTTCTAGATGGTGTCTTCCTGTTCTTGATCTAGCACCACCTGGGCTTCTCGGAGTTTGCAAGGTGATGGAAGTGTTTCTGTTGATTTTTGCATTCTGCACGGTGGGAGAAGCGGCACGAGATAGCGAGGAGCTGCGGAGGGAGTGTGTCGATCCCCGCCATGATCGTGGAGAGCGATCGGCGGTAGATTTGGAATCACTGTAATTGTTTTGTCTCTGATACGAACGTTCTCCAGCGGTGGCGTTTTTGAGGAGAGAAAAGCCTGGAGGGTCATTGGTGGTATTTCTAGACGGGGAAGAGTTCCGACTATTATTATTATTTCTCTTTGGAGAACTGCTAAGTTTATTGTTACGAAATGAGGTTTGGTGAGGAGTAGCGTACATTTGCTTCGATGGCAAAGAGTTATGACTGCCATAACCTTTAACGTCAGACTTGCGCAATCCAGACTGGGTTCGGCTTTCATAAGTTCTCCTTGAAGGTGAAGAATGTCGACTTTCGCGATTAATTGAAGTACTGCTAGCTGTTTTTCGAAGTGGATACTGACCAGATGTTTTATAGGATCTTTTTTCAGAATGGCTATCAAGGATTTGGCTACTATTGCCTGTTTTGGTAAATTTGGATTGACTCATTGTGTCATAAGCATATCTGGTTGGGGAGCTGCTTGAGTTCTCAAGATCTTGGCCATGAAGTCCATTTCTCAGGAGAGCTTGACTTTCGATGTCGTAACCTTCTCTTATGGGAGACCCGCAGCGTCCATGATGACTTCTTCCATCCAGTGATGTCATTGATTCTGATTTACGAAGTCCAGATTGCTCCATTGAACTATAAGTTCTTCTTGTGGGTGAAGACCCACGGCTTTCATGGCGAGTCTCCGAAGGTCTACCAGATGGAACATTTGTATGATTGCTGAATCTGTGTAATGAACTGACAATATTTTCAGTTTTCTGGAGTGACATTCTGCCAGAAGATGAGCTCCTGCTCTCAAGACCTCGACCACTTACTTCTGTTTTCCGTAAGGCACTCCGAAAATCAGAAACTGTACTGGATTGGGATTTGACCGAACCAGCAAGAGTTTTAAAGTTTCTCGGCAAAGTTCCAGAGTCTCCACGTCGTCCTTGTGATCCTTCCAAGGAGCCTCTCAATCGTGGCTCTCTACCTTGAGACCACCTTCCATCATCAACGGTATGCCCTCTGTTAGCGGAAGAAAAGTCATTAACCCTCAAACGAGCGTTTCCACGTACCGGGGAAGAAGAGCGAGAGTGCAGAGCTGAGCTCGGCCTCGAATATTCAAAGCGGCCAGATTGTTGGTAGGAAGAATTATAAGAAGCGTTTCCTCTCCCGTAAGAACCGCTAAAACCTTTTCGTTCCACAGAAGCCAGAGACTCCGCTATTTTAAACGGAGTCGGACTGGGCGAACGAGCGCCGACCCGGGCTTCAACCTCAACGGCAATGTCGTAGGGGTCAGGCGGAGGGAATTCCACAGGAAGCTCTTCATCCAAAATCGGGGGTACCTGCCTTTCAGAAGCCAGACCAAGATTGGGGTTTCTGAAGGGGATGATATCTTTGGGCTCAACATCTTTACTGTTAAAGACAGGATGGCCTCTCTCAAAATGACGAAAAGGCGTTCGAGGACTGTCATCGCGGGGGACACGGGCACCCGCCGCCCTCCCCAGAGAGAAGTAACCGCTTTCCCGCTTCTCTCGTTCTTCTTTAAACCCTGGTGGGAAAGGTGAAGTTAAAACAATGTGACAAAAGTAGAATCAAGGAGTGGTGACATATATTAGGTTACTGATGATTGCCCGGGGACACCTCAGGTAGTGGCATCACGAGTATTAAAGGTAAAGAACACCTTTGGCTGTAACAAGATACAGTCAGAGGCAGTAAGTCAGGTTCACACATGGATATTCTCCAAAAAAAAAAAAACTCTGGCCTAATGAATTTTGTATTTCAGAATTTGGGTTGTAATTGTAGGTCAGTGCTTGCTACTTGACCCCGGTGACCCTGACAGCACATCACTGACCTGAACGCTTGTTGAAGCCATCCCCGATGTGAGCTTCATCCATCCAGGCACGAGAGGTCCTTCCATGAGGTGGCGGCTCAAGTCGAGCCATTCTCAGTGATGGGTATTCATCCTCGGCACTGCCGGAGCCACTGAGCTCCTGGTAGTCACTCGGGTCAAGATGGCTGCTTGGAAGATGTTATAGAATGGATGGAGGTGGACATTAAAAAGAAAGATGAGCAAAGAAAACATGTTGATGGAAACTGATAAGATAAAAAAAAATACAGGATTTCAAAATAGTCACAGTAAATTTTATTTAATTTAAAAGGTTGTGGATGACTTTTTATTTTTGTACATTATCCATTTAACTATTCTAGATAATCATAACACCAAAAGTACATTATTTATTTACCTTAAAGTACCTAAAGTATACATTATTTATTGACCTTATCATACCTAACTATTCTAGATGATCATAACCCCAAAAGAACAACTTGAACTTCCACTATGAATAAAAAATAAATAAAATAAAAGTGACATGATGAACTTCAAAATATGTAACCCAGTTTGAATTCTTACCTGTCGGTGGTGTCGTCGTCATCTCCGTCCCAGATATTCAGCTCACAGTCCGGGCTCAGAATACGCAAAGAGCTCTCGACATGACCTGGACAACCTCGAGTGACATCACAATAGCTGCTCACCGGCGACAAACGGTCCGAATCCTCCTGATAGGATGATCGACATGGACCCAATCACAACTTCAGAGACACCACTTCTTCTTCAAATAAATTTACAATCACTTAATTTGATATTCAAATAATACTGAAATCCGTCTGACAGGTTCTCGTCTCTTTCAACACTCCTTCACCTCCGACACTCACATGTGCAGTCTGTTGTTCGATTAGGGTTACACCTCTGTAACTTGACACAGCTCAAGGCCATGATCATTCATTATTTACATTTTTTTCTTAGCGCAAACTCCCTGTTTTAATTTTATCGTGACTTAGATACCCTTTTGTAGAATAGCTGACATGATATACTGCTGTACATATTAAATGTCTTAGCAGCATATAACTGCACTGATAAGACTATAAATAAGGTAACCAAAATATTATATATTATTTTTGGCTATATTATTAAAAATGGATGGATGGATATTTATATTATATATATTATTTATATTCTATAATTATTTAGGTGCAGATCCACCTAATGAAGTGTCTCGTGAGTTAAGTGAGACATTATGCAATATAACTTTCTTTTCAAGTATCACATTGTTTGATTCTTTTCTTGTAGGAGTAGTTTGTCTCAACACTCAGGATGACTTTTAACCTTATATTTTGACCCCTACTTCGATTCTCTCTCATCAGGTCCGACTAATCCCATCAGTCATCACAGATTCTGCCGAGCAACATACTGCACCTTCTTCCTGTCCTATCTCATCTTTCTCACCTTGCTGCTGGTGTCTTTTTCCTCAGCCTGAGAAGAGATTGGCGTTAAGAGCATTCCATTGCCACGTCTCGTGAGAAGTTTGGCTCCAATGACGGCGTCGTGAGTGGACGGAGCCGCTTCGGTGATGTCTCCATCGTGATGAAGGCGCCTTTGACGCAGGCAGTCGTGGCAGCGGGAGGGGTCGAAGATGTTGGGTTGAAACTTGGGGCACACGGGCTCGTCATCGGGGAGAGGCATGGTTTTGGAATGTGAAATGTCATCGCATCCTGTGTTGAGAACTGAAGCACAAAAGCAGAGAGGGAATTCGCAAAAACGTGATATTACAAACAATATTTCTGTTGATTGAATTGTCCAGGTTATGATTAAACGATTCATCTTGGTGTCATTTTTTCAATAGCACAAACCACAGACATTCAAACAGGGGTGTGTAGACTTTCTATAGTCAGTGTATTTTACAATAGAAAAAAAATCATACAGCACACCACCAGACAAAGATGATCAGGAAACAGGTTAATTGTCGAGTAGAGGTGCATTTAACCATTTGGTGGTAACCAACCACCGAGAGTAAAAGTGAAACACAATCCAGCCAAGGCTGCTCTCAAAGCAGCACTGCCACCAAGTAGCTGCAAGGCCACTAAATTGCAGATATAAAATCCAGATATAAAAAACAGCAAAGAACATTTGCAAAAGCATTTACAAGTAAACAATGAGCCTTACCTAACAAGAGTAGCGTCTTGTTGCCTGACCACAAGTGCCCATTGACCCCCCAGCAAGCACATGGCTCATCCTCATGGTCTCCATAGTCCCCAGCAGCACATCCTTCCTATTGGCTGAGGAGACAATGAGTGAAACAGAAGCATCCACGAAGAGCGCTGGCGGCTCTTCAGTAGCGAGGTTAAGAGACTCAGGGGTCGGACCCCGTAGCCTGCAAAAGCCCCTTGTATTAAATATCACGGCTTTAGAAAGCAAACATCCGTGCTGGCGGCAGGTGCCACGCGTAGGCTCGGGTTAGCGTAAATAAATAAACACGAGAAAGGAGGGGGGTTGAATATATACATTAAACTCACTGGCAGACAAATGTTTGGAATGAAAATAGATTGAGGTAAATAGAGATCTATTTAGGGTGTAAACACTGAACCAAGATAAAAAGTGTGACAATGTTTGTGGTTAGCGGAAATATTAAGCTTTAATCAAACTACATTACATTGAGTGTATAAAAATAACACCATGATCTTTCAATCCTGTTGACCGTGCTTCTTTCCAGTCATGCGTCGTCTCTGCCACTTGCTGGTCTTCTTGGCACTGATTTTGCTTTCTGTGACTCTCTTGTCAGTCTTGTCCGTCTGCTGGCCTCGTCCTCCGCGTCCTCCCTGCTTTCGTTTTCTCTTCTTGCAGGTGAAGGAGTTGAGTGATGATGTCAGCGAGCGGATCCTGCATAGTAGGGGGACGGATGGATAAAAGTGCTTAGAATGATTTAAATATACATATTAGAGTAGAATGAGTAGATGTCTACTTTTTGTTCAAGATTGGATTGCCAGCCTTTTTTGGCATTGTCATCAGTTTCTCCTCTTGCTCCCCATTATCATTTTCTTTAGGTTCCCCATTGACCTAAGAAGAAAACAAAATATTTCATTTAAATGTTATGGCTGTCAGACTTGATGCAAGTTGGTGTGTTGACCTTATTTGTTACTCGTTCAAGCAGGTGATTGTTGGTGAGGTCCAGATCACTGATGGTAGTCACTGTGACTGTGTGGTTCGGATGATCAAACTGAACAGACTCTGTTGTATTGGTGATCACATCTTCCAGATCATCTTCGCTTTCCTCTGTACAATAAACATCACGTTAAACAAATTCTGAAAAATGCATGTCTGCTATAGACCTTCTGACTCACCGAGCGCTTCCTGTCGCTCCTTCAGCATTTTCATATATTCCTTATGCCTCTGAAAGACAGTTATCAAAGTAACACCGTTTTGTCGGAATCAAAATACAATATGGCCTTTAACTTGGCACCTACCTCTTGTCTGACTCGGTTCTGTTCATCCTTGATCTTCTTGCGTATTTCTGCTATAGCTACTTTCCTCCTTTCCACCTTCCGCTTATGGAAACCAGTGAGATATTCCCTGACAGGAAGGAAGATGTATCAACACAATGAGTACACTTTACAAATCCAATATAAGATTCACACTGCACCATACTCGAGTTGTTTTACGTTTTTAAATGATAATGAAATTATATAAACCGCCATATTTATAAAGGTTTAGAATTTGTAGCGCGTACATGCAAACACACAGCTAGTGATGCTGTGGCACTAGCAAACGAATAAATAATAGGGTACACTTACGCCCTCTCTTTGTCGTCAAACATTACGACGCATTTATTTTCCCTCTTCTTAGATCCAGGCTTGAATTTGGCCTTGTTGGGGACATTATTGTTCTTTTTTCTGTTTTTCATTGTTGTGTATGCTTACTTTCCATGCGCATGTGAGTGGGCTGTCTGAAGACTTCCGGTGCTGATGGTGAAACTGCGAGCTCGCTAATTATGTCCGACTGGAAACATGCGAAGAAAGATTTGTTCCTACAACTGTAAATACGTACAAAAAAAAAGAAATAAAATGTAGATAGTAAATACGTACCAAAAAAAAATGCAATGCATATTAATTCCAATTAAACCAGGAAATGTATTGGTCTAATTCATTGATCAGATATCTATTATTATTTTTACATCTGAATTGTGATGGAACAGCTAATTGTGGAAAAAGTTCTCCAATTACATAATAGGAAGAAATATAACAATGCTATATTTATCCATATATGAAACACAGATAAGTAAGAGGAAATCAAATGTTGACAGACTACTAATGGTGACCAGAATAGTGTCATTAATCTTCTGTTTTAAGCCGGCTATATATATCTTTTGCAGGGTAGGAACAAACAAGAACTATCACCACCATCACATTTTTAATTATAAAAACAACAAGATCAAAATAGTGAACAAGACTGAAATTTGGAAAGTAAAAAGGATAGACAAAAAAAGATGTAACATAACATCAGAAAAGCTTTAATAAACCCACCCTAACCATGGCATTGCTGTTCTTTGTGCAGCCAAGAAAGAGAATGATCTGCTCGGTTTGACCTGTAAGATAATTTTCTGGAAGTTTGCTTCTCTACTCTAAAAAAAAAAAGAAAACAGTAAGCTTTTACACAAATCTAAAATGCTTGTTCTATATTTTAAATTCCTCACATTAAAATATAATACACGCAAATTGTGACTTTCCTCCCCTCCAGCAAAGGATTATTCTTAAAAAGGATATAATTAAATAAGACACAAAAGCAGGAATGACAGAAGCACCTTGTGCGAGGCAAAAACTACAAATTTAAAAGCAAACAGCTTTAAACAATTTCTAACATGATTTTAAAAATTACATGATATAGCAAAATAGTTCTGTTTAAAATAATGTTTTGCCTAAAAAAAAGAGACATCAGACAAGATAAAACATTTCCATCGTAGCATTGTTGCACAAGCACATATTTTACATTAAACAAAGGTTTGCATTTTTTTTCCTCCAACCTAATTACCATCTAAAATTAACTCAGTGAAATATTTTAACATTTGGGGCAAGGTAGCCATAACAGCTCCTCTGATCCAGCCATTAAAACCAACCAGACAGTAGCGATTGTCAGTAATGTCTTCTTCAATAAGTGCTTTACGTTTAAATCTACTTTTAAAAGTTAGTCTATTTGTATTTACAACCGAAATACAAACTGTTTATATTCAATAATCATACATGCACTACAATATGTGTGTATCAACATCCTGCATTCCCAGCAACTTGCCCTCTGTAGTCGCGACCTTTGTGTGATGTACTGAAAGCTGCACACTCTTACTTCCAATTCAGAATAACCGACCTTGTGTTTGTGTATTTTCTTTTTTTCCCCACAGTATAAACGCACTGCGATTGAGGTAGATATAAAGCGACACGACTTAAAATTCAGCATAAACCAGTCTGTCTTCACATGTATGCATTTGACAGCCCTTAGAATCGAAGCTGGCAAACAGATTTAGAAATTGCAAAATGGCATTGCAGCTCTGCGAATGCACCAATTTGAAGTTATTTATAAACAGGTCCCTTTTTCTTTGGAAGCCCCATTACACCTGATATCCCTGTTGCGCAATTGTAAATATGAGGCAGTGAGCCAACTTTGTGAATGACCAAAAGGTGGCGAGATTGTTCTAAAGCTGAGCACTTGGAGAGATGATGATACAGGCTTAAAAATGTAGGACTGTAAGTTAAATCGACAGAAGTGTGTGTTCAGGATGTAACCACGGTCGTGCCACCGCTCAGGCGCATCAGGATCTGTTGACAATCTTGCAGGGAGCGCCGATCTCCTACCCGCTCCAGCGTGCGTTTGGCCTCGGCCAGCAGGTGGGCACGATGCCCGGGCGGGGTCAACAGAGGCATGGGCAGGTGGCCGCAGGCCAGCAGAATGGCGTGAGCCCGCTCCCTCTCACCCTCTGATGTTAAAATACAAAATAGAGATCAGCATTTTGTTAATTGCTTTTGTTGTTTGTGAAATAAATCACATTCCTTTTTTTTTATCTTAACAAGAGGGGAAATGCAGCAGACGAAAAGGCAAAGATATTCTTCACCTGCATTGGGGAGGCCGTTGGTCCTGCGTCGCAGATTGTGATCCAGCAGCTGGTGCGTCCTTGTGGGACTGGCTCCGGCCATCAGCCTCACCGTGGTCTCGTGGAGGAACATCTACAAGCAAAAGAATCGTGGCTTGAATACACCTGGAGCCGAAGAAAGTCATGAAACAATATTGCTGTCATTATTCTGAACTTCTTGTCACCTTATGCTGGGCCTGTCTGGAGCACTGCGTGAGCTTTCTGAGGGCACTGAGGTCGTTTTGAAAACCAGCCAACTGCGAGGCAGATGCTGGCCCCGGTTCCCCATTAGTGCTGCTTCCTCGCTGCCATAAACTGGTCCTCAAGGTCAGTAGAAGGTCGCATACCAAGAGCTCCATCGCCTTAGATGATAAAGAAAATTCAGAACATTATTTAACATCCTCCACTCCCTATTATTTTAAATGAAGAAAAAAATGACAAAATGCATGTTCACTGTTTAACCATTGATGATGCAACAGTTTGATATATTTATTTTGTGGTTGCTGCAGGAGCAGCATGCAGAGCTTGGAGGTCTCTGTAATGCACTGCAGGTCCATTGCACTTGGCTTGAAGATCATGCAATGCAACTACAATGCACCACAGCCACCTCCTGCCATCCATCTCTATCGCGCTATAACATCCACCTACCCAAAAAAAAAAAAAAGCTATTTAATTGTTCTTTACCTTGTTTAAGCCATCGCCGGGCTGCCCAAGCGGAACTGAGATGCTGGAGCGCAGGTAGCTGCTGGCTTGGTCACAACGGGACAGACAGGCTGATGTTCCTTCTCCCTTTAGAGGTGACAGACTCATCTGAACTGACTTGCAGAGTGACTGCACAGCTTTGGGCAGAGGGTGGCTGGAACAGACAGGAGAAAGAGAAACAGTTCAAATGAGGGAAGTTCATCTTTCAGACACACCAATTTACCACAAAAAAAAAAAGAGGGCGAAAGTAGTTCTGGGAACATTCTGGGAGCACTTGATGACATGGCACTTACTCAAGAGTGTTTCGTGTTCTTGGCATCCGCTCTGCTTCCACCAACAGAGACCTCACGGTGACATCATCACCTTGAAGCCAATGGATGGTAGCCTTTAGGACCAACGCCCACCAACGACTCACTGGATCTCTCACTGCCAGACAAAACAAAGTAGAAAATATTTCTTTTGATTCCATCTTAAGATTTGAGATGTCAATATTAAATGAATTGCACCATTTTTATAGCCAAAAATAACCTCTAAGAACTCCATGAAGGAAGTTCAATAATATCCCCAACGAGGAAGTGTGCTATGTCAAACATAACCGCACCTGATGTGATGGTGTGACTGGGAGGAGTTGAGAAGGGAGGAGCAGACGGCGAGTCCTCTGTGCATTTATTCAACTGTTGCAGGAACTCAAGGGCACCGGAAAAGTCTCTGGAAGAAGGAAGCAGACGAGTACATAGCTGAACAGTAATGTCATTGTTTCACACTCCAGTGAATTAGTGCTGGCAGGCCTCCTGTCACACCCAGAGCTTTGTTTGTGTTTGCACGTTTCAAAGTCATTTTGAGGCTGGATGAGGGTGTGAACGGCTCTCTCCAACAACTTCCTGCAGAAACAGCGGTGCAACTGGGCCACTGGGTCTCCTGGAAGGCAAATATTTACAATTGGGCGGTTTTAAGTATGGCGGCACGTTTCGTTTTTCACAACCGGATGACGTTATTTAACATCATGCTTGGTAACGATTTGAATCAAGTTTGAAGGTCATTTGTACCTGGGTCTCTCTTCGACGTGAACACCCCATCGCTGCTCTCTGACTTCAATGACCAATCACAGCTTAAAAAGAACTTCCTGCCCAATGGGTTGAAAAGCCAGCGCAGGCCGTCCGGAATGTGCTTTGCGTCACATTGATTTGCGAGGCTCTCGGCACAGCTCAGTAAGTAACCCTGAAGAAGAAAAAAAAGGAGTTGTGTAAGTTGAAATTGATACGATTTTAAAAGAGAATAATAAGGTGACGTACGGGCAAACAGGTGATGTAGAGACCAGGTACAGTACGCATGGCTGCGGCTGCCGTCACGTAGATCTCGGCCAGTTGAGCGGGGGCCATCTTTCCTTGGGCGCTCTCGCTGAGGTTGACAGCACTCAAAGACAGCGACAGGGCCCACCAGCTGCTTCGCTGAGGTAGCTTTCCTACAAATCACGCACAATTCATTTTTATCGAGATTGTTCTTTCTTTGAATGACCATCCCAACACTTACCCGTGAGTTGCAGCTGGCTCAAACGATGGTATACCAGGGCGGCATCCTTCGCGCTTGTCCTCGCCTCGTCCCCCTCGTGTTTGCCTCGGATTTGGTGAACCAGCCACCCGAGAGGGGTCGGGCGATGTAAACAATAGCGAATCACGTTCCAGGTCAACGAGCAGACCAGATCCAGTTTGGTGGAAGGCAAGGCTCTGGTCAAGATGGACAAGGAAGTCTCTAAACTTGTCAATGCTGCAGCATAATCTTCCTATGAGAGATGGAGAAAATAAAAGAAGAAAGTTCGAAGAGATGACTGCAAGAGGTTGGAACAGATAATAAAAGTACCAACTACTTAGAACAACCATAAAAAACAAAAATGGGACTTCATTGGAAATGTACTCACTCTCTTGAGGTGAACATCAGCTTGCTTTCGGTGTCTCCAGAAGGACACCGACTTGGGGGAGTGAAGGGGCGTGACAGGTTCCCAGTGGTAGAGCACCCGTACGCAACCCCAAATTGCTCCCAGCCCACTCAGCATCCAAACCATCACCCATGGCAACAGACAACGCAGCCAAGAGGCTAGGATTCAGAAAGAGAGAGCCCACACAGGGAGATAAATGTCAATCGGATTCCATCTTCATCATAAAAGCTAGCTTTTATTACCCAAATCTTGAGTGGGGCCCGGGAACCAGGATAGAGATCTAGAAGGTCCGTGCCCAGTAGAAAGACTCTCCGAGATCTCCGAATCCAGCAAAGAGGGCAGCGGGTTCAGGGAGAGACAGAAGAAGGTCAGGGCACAGAGGAGCAGACGAGAGCCGTCCATCACTCCAACAAAGTTAGGAGAGTCTGGCTCACACTTCATCTGGGATCAAAAAAAAAGACAATGCTGAATAGACAATAGATGATAGAAAGAAAAAAAAACGATGGACCCAAACGGCGTGTACATTACCTGATCGTGATCCATTAAGGGGCTGCTGGGCTCAGAGTCCACATTGTAAGGAGAAAACTGTTGAGGGGAAATTGAGCCCAAGTCGGAGGCTGGAGGTGACATAATTGCAATTTCCTCTTTAGGCTCCATATCCTCAGACATTGTCACTGGCCCTGAGATAAACAAAGATGTTAATCAGAATGAATTTGCGATATGAAGTTACCCGTGTGTTCCACTTACTGTTCTTCTGGTTTGCCATCTTAAGAGTCAGATTCTCCTGTCGAAGTTTATGGTTGACCTGTTTCAGGTACTTAATGTAGTCGATGGCTTTACTCAACACTCCCGACTTATGCATCTGAAAGCAAAAATGTAAGGAGAAAAAAAAATCCTTTGAATCGGTACATCTCCAACCAACATTTGCACTCCAGACCACTTGTGATGGACTCTAATAATTAGGAGCACTTCTCATTTGTTAAAACAACCAAAATTCAAATCACTGACCTTGACGTCATTGCCGACAACCAAGTCCCTCAGCTCCACAATCTTGTCGTTGATGGACGAGCGGTACCTCTTTTCAATGATGTTGTGGGTGGTCCTTCTCTCACCCTCCTTCACCACCCCTCCTTGGCACAGCCCGGCCGCAGTCAAAGTGCTTTGGTCGATGCCTGAGATGGTGCCGTTTGTGCAGTGAGAGGAGCCCGGCTGCAGGTGTTTGATTGTCAGCTTCTCTCCGCCGCCCAGAACAGAAGTCAGGAGGCTGCTGCCCATCAGTGTCTACAGACACAAAAGCGATTGGTCGTGGCATATTTACTCGAATTCTGACTACTATGGTGGTTCTAATTGAGATATTCTGGTTGTGTTGTAAAAGCACAAATTCATCTTTTGGGGTGTATTACCGGGACTTGCAGTGTTGTGTTCTGGAGGGGCGTGGTCAATGTGGTGATCCCTCCTGGGTTTGGCATGGTGGATAGTACCAGGGAATCGGTCTTCAAAATCTGAGGCTGTTGAACCAGAGGCTGTTGAACCAGAACCTGTTGAAAAGTACCACCGCAAAATTTAAAAACAGAACTTGAAGAGTTGACGTGTCTCAATCATCAACTGATGACATGAATAGCAAAGTCGCTACCTGTTGCATTTGCTGCGGCACAGCGTGGACTGTAGTGGGCGCTGTAGAGAGAGTCTGGATGGTCTGACCGTTTGACAGAAGGCGTTGTTGAATTGTCACGGGTTGGAGTTGAGGTGTTGTCACAATGCTCTGCACTTGTGGTTGAAGTACTGGAAGAACATGAGAAATGACAAATGAGTACCGGTGATTGGTCATGAGTCAGATTGGAACTGACTCAATGAGAATATTGCAGCAACATGATGACAGGATTGTTTTTGTCACCTGGGAAACCAGGAGTCGGGCTCTGGTGGTAGATGACCGGGTTTTGGATGAAACGTGACTGCCCACAAGTGGTGGCAATCATCACCGTTTGGGGCGCAGGTGTCTGGATGGGTGTTGGGACCAAAGTGTGAACCGGGAATCGCTGGGTTTGCATCTGCAATATATAAGGTGAGAAAAAAATGATGAAATGACGTCATTTCTTTAAGGTGTTTATGAATAAACTAATTTTCTGTAAAAAAAAAATAATAATAATATTACATCTTATCAAGGCTGTCATCACACAGCAATAAAATGTGCTAGCAGACATTCTTCACTTGGCATGAGTTTAAGAAAATTTGTCAAACCTGAATGGTGGGTTGGGCCACCAGATGGGGTTGGATGGGGTGGACCACCTGAGGCCGCGGCTGAAGGGGCGGTGGGGTACGGGTCACCTGATGCTGTACTGTAGATGGTGTGGCTGTGGAGGGCGACTGAGCAGGGGAGATATTTGGGGGGAGGGAGCCAGACCTGGGCGACAATGTCGGGGGGGCAGAGAGCCCAGCGCCGGTGTTGTGGTAGGCAACCGGGTTTGATGCTGGCGCAGATCCCGAGTTTTGATTGGCTGGTCGAGGGGTGGTGCTTAGAGTGTCCAGCTCCTCAAATAAGTCGGGATCAAGCTGGAGCATCTCTGAAGAAATATGAAGAGAACAATTTTGAGTATGTACAGGATGTTGGCATTAATTGATGACCCAAATGATCAATACATAAAAATGTAAATTAGCATAAGGAATATGAAACTTTGCAAATACTCTACCCTATTGTGACAGTAATACTGGTAAGGACTTTGTATGTCCTTGAGTAAAAGTGAAAAGCATTACTCAATCATGATGGGTCTCTGTCGGTACACCTGAAGCGTGTCAAAGCAGTTTTTACGGCAGAAAGATAAGACAAGAAATAGCAGCCAATGTTGCAGATCGACCTTGAGGGAAGCACACGTACATGCAGACGCAACTTCTGCTTTTGGCCTTGAAAAAATTATGTGCCCACAAAGACAAGCAGAGCTGTAAAAGTGGAATTTCAGTCTGTGGTGCTGATGTCGTTGAAACTTAATTGCTTCGAGAAGCTTTAAATGGAATTTTAATATAATATATAGGAAATATTGGGATGCGCCACAACTGTTTCCATTGACCCCCCCCCCGAAATATATCAGGATACGACTTGTGGGCCCGATTGCGCAACCCTATTTCCAATGCAGCTACAAGGAAATGAGATAATTGTTCATCCTTGTGCACCTTTAGGCTAAAAGAACAAAAATAACCATTCGTATAAATGTCAATACTATCAATAAAAAACTGTTTTATTTTTCCCCAACTTTAGATATGTTGAAGTCTTCAACTCAAAACTCCTGTGAAGTGTTTATCATCGTGAATCTGACGAAATCATACGAGGAAATAAATCACGGGCAGTCCAACCTGCCAAAATAAACCACCCGGAACAACAACAGAAAAAAAATGCATAGCAGTTTGGGGCGCGAACACAAGGTGACTTTTAGGCTCAAACATGACCTCATGGTTGAAATCCTGCCAAAAACCACATCAAGTCATTGTCATAAATAAGTATTTCGTCAGAGTGGAAAAGGGGTACAGCCTTTATGGCAACCGAGCAGAACTGAATTGTTCATACCAACAATTTGCCACCATTTATTCAACTTGGACACTCAAGCAAAAGTTTTTTTCATGTATTGCAGATGAACACATTTATGCTGACAGATACACAAAACCAGGCATGAGTGCACCTCAATAGGGGGGAGATTGTTGGGCAGACAGACAGAACAAGCCAGTTATAGTAGCCCCCAGATGCCGCAGACAATGGTGTTGTGGGCTTCTTGGTGAAAAGAAAGAAGGTTATGCAACTGTAGTCCCAGAGAGAGTAATTAGGGAGCGAGACAAGTGCATACATGCGTGTAAAATGGTTCAACGAAACAAGTTTCAAACTTTATTTAAAAAAATAATAATAATTGTGATAATTTTATGCTCTTAATGGTATGTTGAACTTCAGTGCATCTATGCTAATTTCAGTTCGGCTATCTAACTCTGAAATACACTGATGAGATAAAAAAAAGTTGTTTGAAAATAATGATGTTTAATTATAAAATGTTTCGTTTTGGTTTAATTCGTGTGAGTTTTACAGTTAACCTTAAGTGACCAACCTTATTTGCAGAAGTGTGCAAAGTGAGTCTTCTTTTCTTCAGTGATCTTATGGGATCGTGTTTTATTAAGTTTACATTGATATTACGTTTAAATGTGTAAAACTGCACGTGGAACTGGAATTAATGCCATGATAAATGGGGGTTCACTGTCATCCATTGAAGTGGTCGGGTATCTTCAATCATCAATGAATTTGAATGACAACATGCCTAATACGGAATGACAGCTCATTGATTACCTAGCTAGAAACGACTGGAAAGATAAACGCGTTTTCTCTCTATTTATTAGACTGCAATAAATGACAGACGCGCTCAGCTTCCTTACGCTGCTCCAGACCCGCAAATGCTGACCAGACTGAGGGGAAACTGGAAGAATAAAGTCAAATAAACACGAACACGGTTTTCAGTGACATGACAACTCACCATAGATGTCCCCTACTGTTAATCCATTTCCAAATTCCGCTAAAGGCTCCATTGGTGGTATGTACTCTCCACAGTCCATCCTTGACCGCCGTAACCGAGTCGCCTCGGATAAAACTGTCGGGTACAAATGTCTAAGTACGTGTCTAATGTCTCTCGTAATTAGTTATTGTATTCACAAGTGAAAGTTGGACAACACCAGTGCCTCAAAAGAGGCAGCGGTCTACCCGGCTATACTCATTTAAAATTATATTTCCTGAAGACGACGCCATATTGTTTTGGCGTTACGTCATTCGCAAATAGACGCGGTGGTTTAAAAGGGGCTCAGATTGGTCCAAAGCAACGTGTTGTTGTCAGCAGACCAGACGGGATTGACCAATGACAAGACCGCATTCTCCATGGCCTGATAGTACGTCATCAGAAACTCATGTGTTATTTCAACAAAACCCCGCCCCTAAAACGCCCTCCCGAGGAGGAGTAGGGAACCACACTTGGCAAATGTAACACGTTGATAAAATGCCTATGTCCCATAAATAGAAATTAAAAATAGAATCGGGACACCTGAATCATTTCCGTCTCTCGCCTACCGATGACATGATGAGTTTAATAAGTTTCATTGTTTAAAACAACATGAACCTTAGATGTTGTAGCTTGGATTCCCTTGCATAGACAGAATACTGGAGGATCAGACGTCTTGAAAAGTGTATTTATTTGTTTGTTTGGCATCATACAGTCCATCACAAATAAGGGATGAATATTTTCATTAAACAAGTGGGAATATAGCGGTACAGGAAATGGATAAATGGATGACAGTAATAAGCAAAACCTACTTGAAAATAAGAACGAAAATACAGAAATTTCATGAGTTACTTTACAAACAAAATCAATCATTTGATAACAGATTTTTTTTTTATAAAGCTCAACTATACCTGAAAGATTTTTTGGGCCACATTTATAACACATCATTTTCTAAAATCAAGGCAATTTTCATATTTCAAAAAAGCAATGTAAGAAAATATAAAATGTATTATTTTAAACCCTAACCAATCTGGCACAATGAGAAAAACATAAATGCCCCCATATTTAATCATGGGTTATTAGAGTAGTGTGAAGAAACTGGACTTGAAATAATCTGGCTGCATCTTTAGTGCAATCGTTTGACAATATTTTAGGGACGCTTTAGTGTTCATTTGTTGCATGACACCTCATAAGTAGACTTTTGTGAGTCTTTGGTTTTATCTACGACCACTTTCACTACAACACCGACAGCTCCTGCAACCTTCGCAATCGCAACCACTGTATCTAGAGCAGTATTTCCGGCTGCAGCAGCAACAGCTCCCCCAGCAGCTGCCCTGATAGCCAAAGCGGTCTTTCCCGAGGCTGCGGCAACTACGGCGCTCACAGCTCCGGCGGCAGACGCTCCGGTAATCTGAGCAGCAACGAGGCCAACGGCACTCCCCGCAACATGTGCCGAGAGGGCAGCGGCCAAGGGGACAGCGGCGCCAAAGGCGACCCCGACTGCCAGGCCTACAGCGCCGGCAGCCACTATGTTGGATTTTGTCCACAATTTAGGGAGCGCGTTATCTGCGCTTCACGGCAAAAGCCTTTGCCAATCACCTGTTATCCAATTTACTCACTGCGTGCTCGTTTGATTTCTTCAGATTTAGGAAAATGCAAAGACACTGAAGCAGAAATTAGACTTACAGATTGATTGAGTTCAATCACAATTCTTGTTCAAAAAGCTCTGTTTTCAGGAAAGTACAATACAGCGCTGGGCCCTTCAAGAGCAGAAAGTCTCCATTCAGAAAAGGAAAAGTCCAAGGTTGTTAGATCAGTTTTATATTCAGTAGCACATTGTGGGCTGGGATTGATGGGCGATGAGTCTTCGGGGTGGGGCAAGTTTGAAGGAGAGTCTGCTTCCATGGGAGTGGTGCTGGTTATGGGCGATTCGGTGTGTTGGTGGGGGGCTGTTGGTGTGTGTGTGTGTGTGGAGGGGGCTGTTGTCTTCCATCCCGTCTCTCGGCCTTGGCGATCATCTTTGGCCGAGTTCTCGGGTGGCTCCTTCTGGCACCCACTGGTTTTATCTCCACGTGACCTTCCTGTGAACATTCTTCTCCAATCTTGGACATACACTGTCGTACCGCATTCAACCGTATCTTTTCTTTGTTAGGCAAACTATTTCCCTCTGTGCAGAGCGTTCAGTAGTAATCAAAAACTGGCGTCTAACATTAGTCAAAACATAAGATACAATCAAGTACTGAACGGTCAAGACGACTCTGGCCGTGTCCATGATTCAGAGAAAAAACATCAGGCATGCATTCCACAGTTCCTTAAGGGTCATTAAGCTATTTAGGCAATATATCAAAAGTCATTTGTTATTTCAAAGTCCTCAGAAATATATATATCAGATCATAAAGTTATAAAAACCTTTCTCATCACCACTTATCAAAAATGTCTAGTTATGTCTTCTTTATTGATTTGGTGTGTACGTATAATTATATGCTTCAAATGTTTCTTTTATTTATTTAATATGTGAATATACTTGTCTGCTTATGTACTTTATTCAATGAGGTTTGAGCATATCTGTTTTTGTAACGAGGCAGGACTTTTTGTATTTCGACCTCATTCCTTCACCTATGCGCTTCAAGTTAGCCATTAATCTTTCCTCTGCTGCAACTTCCTCTTCCTGATACTTTGAGGAACAGTCTCCGATTCCATTTCTTGCTTCCTTTTCTGCTCTTCCCTCATCGCTGCCTCTGCCTCTTCAAACATAGCGTTGGTGTAAAACTCAGTTTCGCTCTCCTTCACCATCTTGTCGACCTTCATCATGAGTTCTTGAACCTGCGTCGCATTACCGTAGTTTTCCTCATTGTTAAACACGTGGTACCTGCCCCCGCATTTGTCAATGAGCTCTCGAAGACCATCAGGACTCTCTTCTAGGTATTTATCAAACTCCTTGCCTTTAAGAGAATCTCCCTTGGTAAAGAGAACTATTGTGTGGGATTTGACAGCGTCATCTCCAAATATTTTAGCCAGATGGTTGACAGCCTGGGCCTGGTAATCTGTGTAACGTCCAATGGGCACCACCAAGAGAAAAGCATGGGGCCCAGGAGCGGCATGATACAGACATTTAGCCATTTCTGTATAAATCTCCTCCATACTGAGGTGAGTGTCCCCAAAGCCTGGCATGTCAACCACCGTAATCTTCCTCATTCTCTTCTGGTCATCATCAAAAGCACGATCAGTGCTCTCAGACTGGCATTTCCGGGTCACTGAGCTGCCACTCAACTTTGCCAGGAACTTTTTTTGGCCCAAAATGGTGTTCCCCAATGAGCTCTTGCCAGATCCTGTGTTCCCAACCAGAACCAGCCTGCTTTCTTCAAGCTCTGCGTTGCCCATCATGTCAACTGGCTGGTGCCGTTCTGCACTCTGCGACGGCAAAGCTGCACAAAAGTGTGTTAAAAGTCGTTCATATTTGGAATGAACCTGCCCATTGTAAATGTTAGCATGCAACAACATGCACTATATTCTGTCACAAATTTGGAACCAGCAGTATAGTGTACAGATATATAATTATAATTACAGTTTTAACCATCCCATGTTAGACTTAAAACATACTTAAACATTATAAATTGATTTCTTCAAGTATTTCTTAATACATTTGAGGAAATGGGAGATTGGTTCACTTTGAGGGAAATAAAAAACAGTCTTGCTTACACATGTCTTCACACAAAAAAGGCTTCCTCCAAGCTGTTTGCGTGTCACTCCCGGACCTCGGTTGAAGTTTACTGCAATATTCACACAATTAAACAAATGAGAATTAAACATTGTACAGGCTGGGAATAAATTAGCATATAGGTACTTAATTGGAGTCATAATATATATACAGAGCACATCAAAATAATCCCAAACATTTTTGATATAATCTTTTCTCTACTCTGTGGAAACAATGATTAGAGTTTAGTGCTTTTTTTCCTATGCGCACCAGCCAAGCACCGCGCCTTGTCCTTCGTGAACCACATTCTTCAAAGATCAAACTTGTTTTACCGTTATGTATAAATCCGCAAAGTGGCGAGGGATCACTGTAGAAATGATTGCGCAATGCAGGCGTAACCCTCGTCTCCTTAGCCCCCCCAAATACTTCAAAATTACCGTATTTTCCGGACTATAAGTCGCTCCGGAGTATAAGTCGCACCAGCCATAAAATGCCCCAAAAAGTGAAAAAAAACATATATAAGTCGCTCCGGAGTATAAGTCGCATTTTGGGGGCAATTTATTCGACAAAATCCCACACCAAAAACAGTCATGAACGAGCAACAACAGGCTAAACGATAGCAACAACAGGCTAAACGATAGGTATGCTAACGTGACAAACACAAACAAAGAGCTGAGAACGGGCCTGACGTAACATATAGAGTGATTAAGGACAACTATTACATGAATAACATGTTTATAAAACCATCAGTGTCACTCCAATTCATTAAATAGCAACAACAGGCTAAACGATAGGTATGCTAACGTGACAAACTCAAAGAAAGAGCTGAGAACGGGCCTGACGTAACATATAGAGTGATTAAGGACAACTATTACATGAATAACATGTTTATAAAACCATCGGTGTCACTCCAATTCATTAAATAGCAACAACAGGCTAAACGATAGGTATGCTAACTTGACAAACACAAACAAAGAGCTGAGAACGGGCCTGACGTAACATATAGAGTGATTAAGGACAACTATTACATGAATAACATGTTTATAAAACCATCGGTGTCACTCCAATTCATTAAATCCATCGATCGATCTTTGTCAACAATGGGTGCGCACGGCTGAGGGCGCTTGCGCTTCAAAATATTCCACAGGCTCATATAACGATAGATAAACTATATTTTAAATAACTATAATACAAGCCAATAATATTATCAAACCATCCGTGCACTTTAATTCCATTAAATCCATCGATCAAATTCCTCGTCCTTTGTCAACATCGCCGCGCGTGCGCCCTGACGTCACCCTCGTCTTTATTCCACAGATCTACTATATAACTATATTGTAGCATTAACAAAGTACAAGGATAGACGTAGGTTTGGTAAACGGCTCTTTATTAAACAAAACAAACTTCCAAGCGTGTGGCGGCGTGGACTTCCAGACAGACCGGGCGTGCGTAATGGCCATGTCCGAGCCCCGCGCACCGTTCGCGGACAACCACTCGGCCGATCGTCGGCCCCCGACTCAGTAGAGACCGGGCGTGCGTAAAAGCCATAATAGTTTTTCAAACCTTCTATGTCACTCCAAATCCTTAATTCCTTCAAACTCTTTGTCCTCCGTGTCACTTAGAAATGATCACCGCTAATGATGCCGGTCGTCCTTGTGTGGGCACGTTTGTATGTAAACAACCGGCGCGCCGCGCTACTGACGTCACTTGAAATAGTAATCCATTGGTACATCACGGTTCTCCAAACTTTCTTTCTGCTGCTCGATTACTGTTTTCAGCTGCATATTTTACAACTTGAAGTTTGTAACCTGCAAAATATGAGTTTCTTTTTGGTGCCATTTTTCTTAAGCCCACCCAGTTGATGAGTCACGGCCAACGGTAAAATTTAGAGCGCCCTCATCCAGTTTCGTCTGAAAATATAATTTTTTTTGGTTGTTTTATCAAAGTCAAAGTCTGCTTTATCGTCGATATATTTTTTTTATATACTAAGACACACAAAGAGATTGAAATTACATTTCCTCTATCCCTCGGTGAGATAGTACACATATGCATACAAGCAACACAAAAAAAACCAAGAAGGCACTAACAATGAATAAATAAGAGTATTGAATAAATGATAAATAAACAAATAATAATAAATAATAATAATAAATATAAGAGGAGCAAAAATGGAGCAAGTGTACATACAGCAGACAGTGGACTTGGATATGGTGCTTTAAAGTGTTAATTGCTTTATTTGATGTTTTCTCTATTTTTTATGTTTTGAATATGTTCAAGATAAAGAAATAAAAGCATGTGAAGTGATCAACTATACTAAAAATAACATGGGAAGTGGTCAACTATACTTGTAAGTGATGTCTTAATGATCAAGTAAAAATTTGTGAAAAAAAAACATATATAAGTCGCTCTTGAGTATAAGTCGCCCCCCCATCCAAACTATGAAAAAAACCGCGACTTATAGTCCGGAAATTACGGTAAGTATGATCGAACTTAAAATGGCAACTTTTGCTGGCAATACCGAAAGCGAAACGAGCCACCTTAGGACGTAGCAACTAGCATTACGTCGAAAGACGCTGCAAACGATCAAAATCACGGTACATCATTACAATATGTCTAAATTACTTTACCCCGGCCTTGTTACGTCGACATACGCCTGTAGTTAACACTGCTTGCAGGTCGTTTGACGTGAGACTGACGTTGTTTGCGTCACCCACTTCTTTTAATGCGTAGTCGTGGTCATAAAACATTAAACAAATATGGTGTCAGGGGGGCGGCTCGGTGGCGCACTGGGTAGCACGTCCGCCTCACAGTTAGGAGGGTGCGGGTTCGATTCCACCTCCGGCCCTCCCTGTGCGGAGTTTGCATGTTCTCCCCGAGCCAGCGTGGGTTTTCTCCGGGCACTCCGGTTTCCTCCCACATCCCAAAAACATGCTTGGTAGGCCGATTGATCACTCCAAATTGTCCCTAGGTGTGAGTGCGAGTGCGAATGGTTGTTTGTCTCTGTGTGCCCTGTGATTGGCTGGCAACCGGCAACCGGGCTACTGCCCGATGACGGCTGGGATAGGCTCCAGCACGCCCGCGACCCCCGTGGGGACTAAGCGGTTCAGAAAATGGATGGATGGATGGATGGATGGTGTCAGGGTTTTCCAGGTTACCTTTATCGTACGATTATATTGGAATACAACCTGTAATAAATAACCTAGCTAGATTAGTTTCATGCTTATATTGGAATGAAACCTGTGATAAATAACCTAGCTTGTCCCATCCTACCCAAAGTCGTAAATCACCCCTTGCTATGTTTTGACTAGAGGTCAAGGGCTTTCTCTATTCAGTCCATTCTTACCCCCACCCTGTTTCTCTCAATAAAAATGCTCTTGCAGGAGCCGAGAGTCAGAGCTCCATTCGATCATCGCTGTACGCACAGCGACGAATGGACTCTCCACCTGCAGGTGTCCAAAAGGACTTACTTGTCTCCCGTGTGGTTCTTGCAAAATAAGTTGGAATGAGCGAAACCACCCCTCGACACACATTGGCTGACAAACAGGCACATCGACGCTGCGCCACGCAAACAAGTTTAGTCTTAAAACGGTCACTTTTTAATTCCATTTCATCCAAAATAAATGGCTTGGTCATTCTGTGGTGATAATATGCTTCTGCTGAATTTCATCGGGCTAAACAGAGATACATTTGCACATCCTAAGGAGATTCGAATCTAATGCATGAGCTGACATTGGTATTGTAAGAAAGGTACAGGTAATGTAGATTACGGTTATTTAGATGTGCATTTTATCACAAAAGTAGTTTTGGTTACCTCATTGAGCTAGATAATGGGTGGGGGGGAAACACATTTTTGCAAACACAGGCTTGCTTTAGCCTTTCACAGTATACATTGAATCTCACCCTGCTGAAAAAATAAATACATCAATAATCAGCATGTTTTTGTAGCGTTTTTGTGCTTTCGCCAGCAAGTGCACAACCAAACACCTGAACATTTGAACCGCACTTGGCAAATGTAACACATTGATAAAATGCTTATGTCCCATAAATAGAAATTAAAAATAGAATCGGGACACCTGAATCATTTCCGTCTCCCGATGACATGATGAGTTTAATAAGTTTCATTGTTTAAAACAACATGAACCTTAGATGTTGTAGCTTGGATTCCCTTGCATAGACAGAATACTAGAGGATTAGACGTCTTGAAAAGTGCATTTATTTGTTTGTTTGGCATCATACAGTCCATCACAAATAAGGGATGAATATTTTCATTAAACAAGTGGGAATACAGCGGTGCAGAAAATGGATGGATGGATTACAGTAATAAGCAAAACCTACTTGAAAATAAGAACAAAAATACATTACAATTAGTTACTTTACAAACAAAATCAATCATTTGATAACAGATATTTTTATAAAGCCTAACTATACCTGAAAGGTATTTATCATCTTCCAGATTTTTGGGCCACATTTGTAACACATCATTTTCTAAAATCAAGGCAATTTTCATGTTTCAAAAAAGCAATGTAAAAAAAATATAAAATGTATTATTTTAAACCCTAACCAATCTGGCACGATGAGAAAAACATAAATGCCCCCATATTTAATCATGGGTTATTAGAGTAGTGTGAAGAAACTGGACTTGAAATAATTTGGCTGCATCTTTTGTGCAATCGTTTGACAATATTTTAGAGACGCTTTAGTGTTCATTTGTTAAATGACACCTCATAAGTAGACTTTTGTGAGTCTTTGGTTTTATCTACGACCACTTTCACTACAACACCGGTAGGTATGACAGCTGCTGCAACCTTCCCAAACGCAACCACTGCATCTAGAGCAGTATTTCTGGCTGCAGCAGCAACAGGGGCAACTTGCACAGTGTCCTGAACTCCTTCTGCCCCTGTTGCAGCACAAGAAGTTGTGCCTGGTCCTGCAACCAAAGTTCCACCTGAGGTTGGGCCATTTTGCGCTGCCAATGGAGCTAAACCACTGTTGGCTGCAGCCGCACCAGTCCCAGCACTCAGAGCCGCCGCCGTGCCCAAGGAAGCCCCCACAACTACGGAAGCGGCGAGAGCAACACCTCCGACACTACTAACCTGCACAAGAGAATCCAAAGCTCCCTCTTTCACACTCTCTGCTTCGGAGCCAGCAATGACTCCTATACCAGCGCCGATAAGTCCCCCAGCAGCTGCCCCGATAACCAAAGCGGTCTTTCCCGAGGCTGCGGCAACTACGGCGCTCACAGCTCCGGCGGCAGACGCTCCGGTAAGCTGAGCAGCAACGAGGCCAACGGCACTCCCCGCAAGATGTGCCGAGAGGGCAGCTGTCAAGGGGACGGCGACGCCAAAGGCGACCCCGATTGCCAGGCCTACAGCGCCGGCAGCCACTATGCGCTTCAAGTTAGCCATTAACTTTGAAGAGGGAGCAACCTTTTGCGTAGAGGCTCCATTGCATCCTTTACGCTCGCTTTTCTGATCTTGCCTCTGCGGCAACTTCCTCTTCCTGATGCTTTGAGAAACAGGCTTACTTTCTTCATTGTCAGTCTCCAATTCCATTTCTTGCTTCCTTTTCTGCTCTTTCCTGATCGCTGCCTCTGCCTCTTTAAACATAGCGTTGGTGTAAAACTCAGTTTCGCTCTTCTTCCCCATCTTGTCGACCTTCATCATGAGTTCTTGAACCTGCGTCGCATTACCGTAGTTTTCCTTATTGTTAAACACGTGGTACCTGCCCCCGCATTTGTCAATGAGCTCTCGAAGACCATCAGGACTCTCTTCTAGGTATTCATCGAACTCCATGCCTTCAAGAGAATCTCCCTTGGTAAAGAGAACTATTGTGTGGGATTTGACAGCGTCATCTCCAAATATTTTAGCCAGATGGTTGACAGCCTGGGCCTCGTAATCTGTGTAACGTCCAATGGGCACCACCAAGAGAAAAGCATGGGGCCCAGGAGCGGTAAGATACAGACATTTAGCCATTTCTGTATGAATCTCCTCCTCAGTGAGGTGAGTGTCCCCAAAGCCTGGAATGTCAACCACCGTAATCTTCCTCATTCTCTTCTGCTCATCATCAAAAGCACGATCAGTGCTCCCAGACTGGCATTTCCGGGTCACTGAGCTGCCACTCAACTTTGCCAGGAACTTTTTTTGGCCCAAAATGGTGTTAGCTGATGAGCTCTTGCCAGATCCTGTGTTCCCAACCAGAACCAGCCTGATTTCTTCAAGCTCTGCGATGCCCATCATGTCAACTGGCTGGTGCCGTTCTGCACTCTGCGACGGCAAAGCTGCACAAAACGTGTTAAAAGTCGTTCATATCTGGAATGAACCTGCTTATTGTAAATTTCAGGAAATGGGAGATTGCTGCACTTTGAGGGAAATAAAAAACAGTCTTGCTTACACAAGTCTTCAAATAAAAAAGGCTTCCTCCAAGCTGTTTGCGTGTCACTCCCGGACCTCGGTTGAAGTTTACTGCAATATTCACACAATTAAACAAATGAGAATTAAACATTGTACAGGCTGGGAATAAATTAGCATATAGGTACTTAATTGGAGTCATAATATATATACAGAGCACATCAAAATAATCCCAAACTTATATGTAATCTTTTCTCTACTCTGTGGAAACAATGATTGGAGTTTAGTGCTTTTTTTTCCTATGCGCACCAGCCAAGCACCGCGCCTTGTCCTTCGTGAACCACATTCTTCAAAGGTCAAACGTGTCCCCAAAATAGCGGATTCGTGAAAGATGAAGCGCGAAGTGGCGAGGGATCACTGTAGAAATGATTGCGCAATGCAGGCGTAACCCTCGTCTCCTTAGCCTCCCCAAATACTTCAAAATTAAGTATGATCGAACTTAAAATGGCAACTTTTGCTGGCAATACCGAAAGCGAAACGAGCCACCTTAGGACGTAGCAACTAGCATTATGTCGAAAGACGCTGCAAGTTATCAAAATCACGGTACATCATTACAATATGTATAAATTACTTTACCCCGGTCTTGTTACGTCGACATATGCCAGTAGTTAAAACTGCTTGCAGGTCGTTCGAGGTGAGACTGACGTTGTTTGCATCACCCACTTCTTTCAATGCGTAGTCGTGGTAAAAAAATAAATAAAAAAAATAAAAAATGCATGGTCCACCCCTCGACACACATTGGCTGACAAACAGGCACATCGACGCTGCGCCACGCAAACAAGTTTAGTCTTAAAACGGTCACTTTTTAATTCCATTTCATCCAAAATAAATGGCTTGGTCATTCTGTGGTGATAATATGCTTCTGCTGAATTTCATCGGGCTAAACAGAGATACATTTGCACATCCTAAGGAGATTCGAATCTAATGCATGAGCTGACATTGGTATTGTAAGAAAGGTACAGGTAATGTAGATTACGGTTATTTAGATGTGCATTTTATCACAAAAGTAGTTTTGGTTACCTCATTGAGCTAGATAATGGGTGGGGGGGAAACACATTTTTGCAAACACAGGCTTGCTTTAGCCTTTCACAGTATACATTGAATCTCACCCTGCTGAAAAAATAAATACATCAATAATCAGCATGTTTTTGTTGCGTTTTTGTGCTTTCGCCAGCAAGTGCACAACCAAACACCTGAACATTTGAACCGCACTTGGCAAATGTAACACACTGATCAAATGCTTATGTCCCATAAATAGAAATTAAAAATAGAATTGGGACACCTGAATCATTTCTGTCTCTTGCCTACCGATGACATGATGAGTTTAATAAGTTTCATCGTTTAAAACAACATGAACCTTAGATGTTGTAGCTTGGATTCCCTTGTATAGACATAATACTAGAGGATCAGACGTCTTGAAAAGTGTATTTATTTGTTTGTTTGGCATCATACAGTCCATCACAAATAAGGGATGAATATTTTCATTAAACAAGTTGGAATACAGCGGTACAGAAAATGGATAAATGGATTACAGTAATAAGCAAAACCTACTTGAAAATAAGAACGAAAATACAGAAATTTCATGAGTTACTTTACAAACAAAATCAATCATTTGATTACAGTTTTTTTTTTATAAAGCTTATACTGTTCCTGCAGCCAAAGTTCCAGCACCAGCTCAAGCCCTCAGAGCCCTCACAACTGCGGAAGCGGCGAGAGCAACACCTCCGACCTTACTAACCTGCACAAGAGCATCCCAAGCTCCCTCTTTCACACTCTTTGCTTTGAAGCCAGCAATTACTCCTATACCACCGCCGATAACTCCCCCAGCAGCTGCCCCGATACCCACAGCTCCGGCGACACCGATGCCAAAGACGACCCCGATTGCCACGCCTACAGCGCCGGCAGCCACTATGCGCTTCAATATACCCATTAACTTTGAAGAGGGAGCAAGCTTTTGCATCCTTTTCTTCAAGGCTCCATTGAATCCCTTATGCTCGCTTTTCTGATCTTTCCTCTGCTGCAACTTGCTTTGACGAACAGTCTCCAATTCCATTTTTTGCTGACTTTTCTGCTCTTCCCTGATCGCTGCCTCTGCCTCTTCAAAGATAGCGTTGGTATAAAACTCTTTTCCGCTCTTCTTCACCATCTTGTCGACCTTCATCATGAGTTCTTGAACCTGCGTCGCATTACCGTAGTTTTCCTCATTGTTAAACACGTGGTACCTGCCCCCGCATTTGACAATGAGCTCTCTAAGACCATCAGGACTCCCTTCTAGGTATTCATCAAACTCCATGCCTTTAAGAGAATCTCCCTTGGTAAAGAGAACTATTGTGTGGGATTTGACAGCGTCATCTCCAAATATTTGGGCCAGATGGTTGACAGCCTGGGCCTCATAATCTGTGTAAGGTCCAATGGGCACCACCAAGAGAAAAGCATGGGGCCCAGGAGCGGTAAGATACAGACATTGAGTCATTTCTGTATAAATCTCCTCCTCAGTGAGGTGAGTGTCCCCAAAGCCTGAAATGTCAACCACCGTAATCTTCCTCATTCTCTTCTGCTCATCATCAAAAGCACGATCAGTGCTCCCAGACTGGCATTTCCGGGTCACTGAGCTGCCACTCGACTCTGCCAGGAACTTTTCTTGGCCCAAAATGGTGTTAGCTGATGAGCTCTTGCCAGATCCTGTGTTACCAACCAGAACCAGCCTGATTTCTTCAAGCTCTGCGATGCCCATCATGTCAACTGCCTGGTGCCGTTCTGCACTCTGCGACGGCAAATCTGCACAAAACGTGTTAAAAGTCGTTCATATTTGGAATGAACCTGCCCATTGTAAATGTTAGCATGCAACAACATGCACTATATTCTGTCACAAATTTGGAGCCAGCAGTATAGTGTACAGATATATAATTATAATTACAGTTTTAACCATCCCATGTTAGACTTAAAACATACTTAAACATTATAAATTGATTTCTTCAAGTATTTCTTAATACATTTGAGGAAATGGGAGATTGGTTCACTTTGAGGGAAATAAAAAACAGTCTTGCTTACACATGTCTTCACACAAAATCTCCTCCTCAGTGAGGCGAGTGTCCCCAAAGCCTGGCATGTCAACCACCGTATAGTTCCTCATTCTCTTCTGGTCATCATCAAAAGAACGATCAGTGCTATCAGACTGGCATTCCCGGGTCACTGAGCTGCCACTCAACTTTGCCAGGAACTTTTGGCCCAAAATGGTGTTCCCCGATGAGCTCTTGCCAGATCCTGTGTTCCCAACCAGAACCTGCCTGCTTTCTTTAAACTCTGCGTTGCCCATCGTGTCAACTGGCTCGTGCCGTTCTGCACTCTGCGACGGCAAATCTGCACAAAACGTGTTAAAAGTCGTTCATATTTGGAATGAACCTGCCCATTGTAAATGTTAGCATGCAACAACATGCACTATATTCTGTCACAAATTTGGAGCCAGCAGTATAGTGTACAGATATATAATTATAATTACAGTTTTAACCATCCCATGTTAGACTTAAAACATACTTAAACATTATAAATTGATTTCTTCAAGTATTTCTTAATACATTTGAGGAAATGGGAGATTGGTTCACTTTGAGGGAAATAAAAAACAGTCTTGCTTACACATGTCTTCACACAAAATCTCCTCCTCAGTGAGGCGAGTGTCCCCAAAGCCTGGCATGTCAACCACCGTATAGTTCCTCATTCTCTTCTGGTCATCATCAAAAGAACGATCAGTGCTATCAGACTGGCATTCCCGGGTCACTGAGCTGCCACTCAACTTTGCCAGGAACTTTTGGCCCAAAATGGTGTTCCCCGATGAGCTCTTGCCAGATCCTGTGTTCCCAACCAGAACCTGCCTGCTTTCTTTAAACTCTGCGTTGCCCATCGTGTCAACTGGCTCGTGCCGTTCTGCACTCTGCGACGGCAAATCTGCACAAAACGTGTTAAAAGTCGTTCATATTTGGAATGAACCTGCCCATTGTAAATGTTAGCATGCAACAACATGCACTATATTCTGTCACAAATTTGGAGCCAGCAGTATAGTGTACAGATATATAATTATAATTACAGTTTTAACCATCCCATGTTAGACTTAAAACATACTTAAACATTATAAATTGATTTCTTCAAGTATTTCTTAATACATTTGAGGAAATGGGAGATTGGTTCACTTTGAGGGAAATAAAAAACAGTCTTGCTTACACATGTCTTCACACAAAATCTCCTCCTCAGTGAGGCGAGTGTCCCCAAAGCCTGGCATGTCAACCACCGTATAGTTCCTCATTCTCTTCTGGTCATCATCAAAAGAACGATCAGTGCTATCAGACTGGCATTCCCGGGTCACTGAGCTGCCACTCAACTTTGCCAGGAACTTGCCCAAAATGGTGTTCCCCGATGAGCTCTTGCCAGATCCTGTGTTCCCAACCAGAACCGGCCTGCTTTCTTTAAACTCTGCGTTGCCCATCGTGTCAACTGGCTCGTGCCGTTCTGCACTCTGCGATGGCAAAGCTGCACAAAACGTGTTAAAAGTCGTTAATATCTGGACTGAACCTGCTCATTGTAAATTTCAAGAAATGGGAGATTGCTGCACTTTGAGGGAAATAAAAAACAGTCTTGCTTACACAAGTCTTCACACAAAAAAGGCTTCCTCCAAGCTGTTTGCGTGTCACTCCCGGACCTCGGTTGAAGTTTACTGCAATATTCACACAATTAAACAAATGAAAATTAAACATTGTACAGGCTGGGAATAAATTAGCATATAGGTACTTAATTGGAGTCATAATATATATACAGAGCACATGAAAATAATCCCAAACATTTTTGATATAATCTTTTCTCTACTCTGTGGAAACAATGATTAGAGTTTAGTGCTTTTTTTCCTATGCGCACCAACCAAGCACCGCGCCTTGTCCTTCGTGAACCACATTCTTCAAAGATCAAACTTGTTTTACCGTTATGTATAAATCCGCAAAGTGGCGAGGGATCACTGTAGAAATGATTGCGCAATGCAGGCGTAACCCTCGTCTCCTTAGCCCCCCCAAATACTTCAAAATTAAGTATGATCGAACTTAAAATGGCAACTTTTGCTGGCAATACCGAAAGCGAAACGAGCCACCTTAGGACGTAGCAACTAGCATTACGTCGAAAGACGCTGCAAACGATCAAAATCACGGTACATCATTACAATATGTCTAAATTACTTTACCCCGGCCTTGTTACGTCGACATACGCCTGTAGTTAACACTGCTTGCAGGTCGTTTGACGTGAGACTGACGTTGTTTGCGTCACCCACTTCTTTTAATGCGTAGTCGTGGTCATAAAACATTAAACAAATATGGTGTCAGGGGGGCGGCTCGGTGGCGCACTGGGTAGCACGTCCGCCTCACAGTTAGGAGGGTGCGGGTTCGATTCCACCTCCGGCCCTCCCTGTGCGGAGTTTGCATGTTCTCCCCGAGCCAGCGTGGGTTTTCTCCGGGCACTCCGGTTTCCTCCCACATCCCAAAAACATGCTTGGTAGGCCGATTGATCACTCCAAATTGTCCCTAGGTGTGAGTGCGAGTGCGAATGGTTGTTTGTCTCTGTGTGCCCTGTGATTGGCTGGCAACCGGCAACCGGGCTACTGCCCGATGACGGCTGGGATAGGCTCCAGCACGCCCGCGACCCCCGTGGGGACTAAGCGGTTCAGAAAATGGATGGATGGATGGATGGATGGTGTCAGGGTTTTCCAGGTTACCTTTATCGTACGATTATATTGGAATACAACCTGTAATAAATAACCTAGCTAGATTAGTTTCATGCTTATATTGGAATGAAACCTGTGATAAATAACCTAGCTTGTCCCATCCTACCCAAAGTCGTAAATCACCCCTTGCTATGTTTTGACTAGAGGTCAAGGGCTTTCTCTATTCAGTCCATTCTTACCCCCACCCTGTTTCTCTCAATAAAAATGCTCTTGCAGGAGCCGAGAGTCAGAGCTCCATTCGATCATCGCTGTACGCACAGCGACGAATGGACTCTCCACCTGCAGGTGTCCAAAAGGACTTACTTGTCTCCCGTGTGGTTCTTGCAAAATAAGTTGGAATGAGCGAAACCACCCCTCGACACACATTGGCTGACAAACAGGCACATCGACGCTGCGCCACGCAAACAAGTTTAGTCTTAAAACGGTCACTTTTTAATTCCATTTCATCCAAAATAAATGGCTTGGTCATTCTGTGGTGATAATATGCTTCTGCTGAATTTCATCGGGCTAAACAGAGATACATTTGCACATCCTAAGGAGATTCGAATCTAATGCATGAGCTGACATTGGTATTGTAAGAAAGGTACAGGTAATGTAGATTACGGTTATTTAGATGTGCATTTTATCACAAAAGTAGTTTTGGTTACCTCATTGAGCTAGATAATGGGTGGGGGGGAAACACATTTTTGCAAACACAGGCTTGCTTTAGCCTTTCACAGTATACATTGAATCTCACCCTGCTGAAAAAATAAATACATCAATAATCAGCATGTTTTTGTAGCGTTTTTGTGCTTTCGCCAGCAAGTGCACAACCAAACACCTGAACATTTGAACCGCACTTGGCAAATGTAACACATTGATAAAATGCTTATGTCCCATAAATAGAAATTAAAAATAGAATCGGGACACCTGAATCATTTCCGTCTCCCGATGACATGATGAGTTTAATAAGTTTCATTGTTTAAAACAACATGAACCTTAGATGTTGTAGCTTGGATTCCCTTGCATAGACAGAATACTAGAGGATTAGACGTCTTGAAAAGTGCATTTATTTGTTTGTTTGGCATCATACAGTCCATCACAAATAAGGGATGAATATTTTCATTAAACAAGTGGGAATACAGCGGTGCAGAAAATGGATGGATGGATTACAGTAATAAGCAAAACCTACTTGAAAATAAGAACAAAAATACATTACAATTAGTTACTTTACAAACAAAATCAATCATTTGATAACAGATATTTTTATAAAGCCTAACTATACCTGAAAGGTATTTATCATCTTCCAGATTTTTGGGCCACATTTGTAACACATCATTTTCTAAAATCAAGGCAATTTTCATGTTTCAAAAAAGCAATGTAAAAAAAATATAAAATGTATTATTTTAAACCCTAACCAATCTGGCACGATGAGAAAAACATAAATGCCCCCATATTTAATCATGGGTTATTAGAGTAGTGTGAAGAAACTGGACTTGAAATAATTTGGCTGCATCTTTTGTGCAATCGTTTGACAATATTTTAGAGACGCTTTAGTGTTCATTTGTTAAATGACACCTCATAAGTAGACTTTTGTGAGTCTTTGGTTTTATCTACGACCACTTTCACTACAACACCGGTAGGTATGACAGCTGCTGCAACCTTCCCAAACGCAACCACTGCATCTAGAGCAGTATTTCTGGCTGCAGCAGCAACAGGGGCAACTTGCACAGTGTCCTGAACTCCTTCTGCCCCTGTTGCAGCACAAGAAGTTGTGCCTGGTCCTGCAACCAAAGTTCCACCTGAGGTTGGGCCATTTTGCGCTGCCAATGGAGCTAAACCACTGTTGGCTGCAGCCGCACCAGTCCCAGCACTCAGAGCCGCCGCCGTGCCCAAGGAAGCCCCCACAACTACGGAAGCGGCGAGAGCAACACCTCCGACACTACTAACCTGCACAAGAGAATCCAAAGCTCCCTCTTTCACACTCTCTGCTTCGGAGCCAGCAATGACTCCTATACCAGCGCCGATAAGTCCCCCAGCAGCTGCCCCGATAGCCAAAGCGGTCTTTCCCGAGGCTGCGGCAACTACGGCGCTCACAGCTCCGGCGGCAGACGCTCCGGTAAGCTGAGCAGCAACGAGGCCAACGGCACTCCCCGCAAGATGTGCCGAGAGGGCAGCTGTCAAGGGGACGGCGACGCCAAAGGCGACCCCGATTGCCAGGCCTACAGCGCCGGCAGCCACTATGCGCTTCAAGTTAGCCATTAACTTTGAAGAGGGAGCAACCTTTTGCGTAGAGGCTCCATTGCATCCTTTACGCTCGCTTTTCTGATCTTGCCTCTGCGGCAACTTCCTCTTCCTGATGCTTTGAGAAACAGGCTTACTTTCTTCATTGTCAGTCTCCAATTCCATTTCTTGCTTCCTTTTCTGCTCTTTCCTGATCGCTGCCTCTGCCTCTTTAAACATAGCGTTGGTGTAAAACTCAGTTTCGCTCTTCTTCCCCATCTTGTCGACCTTCATCATGAGTTCTTGAACCTGCGTCGCATTACCGTAGTTTTCCTTATTGTTAAACACGTGGTACCTGCCCCCGCATTTGTCAATGAGCTCTCGAAGACCATCAGGACTCTCTTCTAGGTATTCATCGAACTCCATGCCTTCAAGAGAATCTCCCTTGGTAAAGAGAACTATTGTGTGGGATTTGACAGCGTCATCTCCAAATATTTTAGCCAGATGGTTGACAGCCTGGGCCTCGTAATCTGTGTAACGTCCAATGGGCACCACCAAGAGAAAAGCATGGGGCCCAGGAGCGGTAAGATACAGACATTTAGCCATTTCTGTATGAATCTCCTCCTCAGTGAGGTGAGTGTCCCCAAAGCCTGGAATGTCAACCACCGTAATCTTCCTCATTCTCTTCTGCTCATCATCAAAAGCACGATCAGTGCTCCCAGACTGGCATTTCCGGGTCACTGAGCTGCCACTCAACTTTGCCAGGAACTTTTTTTGGCCCAAAATGGTGTTAGCTGATGAGCTCTTGCCAGATCCTGTGTTCCCAACCAGAACCAGCCTGATTTCTTCAAGCTCTGCGATGCCCATCATGTCAACTGGCTGGTGCCGTTCTGCACTCTGCGACGGCAAAGCTGCACAAAACGTGTTAAAAGTCGTTCATATCTGGAATGAACCTGCTTATTGTAAATTTCAGGAAATGGGAGATTGCTGCACTTTGAGGGAAATAAAAAACAGTCTTGCTTACACAAGTCTTCAAATAAAAAAGGCTTCCTCCAAGCTGTTTGCGTGTCACTCCCGGACCTCGGTTGAAGTTTACTGCAATATTCACACAATTAAACAAATGAGAATTAAACATTGTACAGGCTGGGAATAAATTAGCATATAGGTACTTAATTGGAGTCATAATATATATACAGAGCACATCAAAATAATCCCAAACTTATATGTAATCTTTTCTCTACTCTGTGGAAACAATGATTGGAGTTTAGTGCTTTTTTTTCCTATGCGCACCAGCCAAGCACCGCGCCTTGTCCTTCGTGAACCACATTCTTCAAAGGTCAAACGTGTCCCCAAAATAGCGGATTCGTGAAAGATGAAGCGCGAAGTGGCGAGGGATCACTGTAGAAATGATTGCGCAATGCAGGCGTAACCCTCGTCTCCTTAGCCTCCCCAAATACTTCAAAATTAAGTATGATCGAACTTAAAATGGCAACTTTTGCTGGCAATACCGAAAGCGAAACGAGCCACCTTAGGACGTAGCAACTAGCATTATGTCGAAAGACGCTGCAAGTTATCAAAATCACGGTACATCATTACAATATGTATAAATTACTTTACCCCGGTCTTGTTACGTCGACATATGCCAGTAGTTAAAACTGCTTGCAGGTCGTTCGAGGTGAGACTGACGTTGTTTGCATCACCCACTTCTTTCAATGCGTAGTCGTGGTAAAAAAATAAATAAAAAAAATAAAAAATGCATGGTCCACCCCTCGACACACATTGGCTGACAAACAGGCACATCGACGCTGCGCCACGCAAACAAGTTTAGTCTTAAAACGGTCACTTTTTAATTCCATTTCATCCAAAATAAATGGCTTGGTCATTCTGTGGTGATAATATGCTTCTGCTGAATTTCATCGGGCTAAACAGAGATACATTTGCACATCCTAAGGAGATTCGAATCTAATGCATGAGCTGACATTGGTATTGTAAGAAAGGTACAGGTAATGTAGATTACGGTTATTTAGATGTGCATTTTATCACAAAAGTAGTTTTGGTTACCTCATTGAGCTAGATAATGGGTGGGGGGGAAACACATTTTTGCAAACACAGGCTTGCTTTAGCCTTTCACAGTATACATTGAATCTCACCCTGCTGAAAAAATAAATACATCAATAATCAGCATGTTTTTGTTGCGTTTTTGTGCTTTCGCCAGCAAGTGCACAACCAAACACCTGAACATTTGAACCGCACTTGGCAAATGTAACACACTGATCAAATGCTTATGTCCCATAAATAGAAATTAAAAATAGAATTGGGACACCTGAATCATTTCTGTCTCTTGCCTACCGATGACATGATGAGTTTAATAAGTTTCATCGTTTAAAACAACATGAACCTTAGATGTTGTAGCTTGGATTCCCTTGTATAGACATAATACTAGAGGATCAGACGTCTTGAAAAGTGTATTTATTTGTTTGTTTGGCATCATACAGTCCATCACAAATAAGGGATGAATATTTTCATTAAACAAGTTGGAATACAGCGGTACAGAAAATGGATAAATGGATTACAGTAATAAGCAAAACCTACTTGAAAATAAGAACGAAAATACAGAAATTTCATGAGTTACTTTACAAACAAAATCAATCATTTGATTACAGTTTTTTTTTTATAAAGCTTATACTGTTCCTGCAGCCAAAGTTCCAGCACCAGCCCCAGCACTCAGAGCCCCCACAACTGCGGAAGCGGCGAGAGCAACACCTCCGACACTACTAACCTGCAAAAGAGAATCCACAACTCCCTCTTTCACACTCTTTGCTTTGAAGCCAGCAATTACTCCTATACCACCGCCGATAACTCCCCCAGCAGCTGCCCCGATAGCCACAGCCGGGCATGCGGCAACTGCGGCGCACACAGCTTCGGCGACAACGACGCCAAAGGCGACCCCGATTGCCACGCCTACAGCGCCGTCAGCCACTATGCGCTTCAATATACCCATTAACTTTGAAGAGGGAGCAAGCTTTTGCATCCTTTTCTTCAAGGCTCCATTGAATCCCTTATGCTCGCTTTTCTGATCTTTCCTCTGCTGCAACTTGCTTTGACGAACAGTCTCCAATTCCATTTTTTGCTGACTTTTCTGCTCTTCCCTGATCGCTGCCTCTGCCTCTTCAAAGATAGCGTTGGTATAAAACTCTTTTCCGCTCTTCTTCACCATCTTGTCGACCTTCATCATGAGTTCTTGAACCTGCGTCGCATTACCGTAGTTTTCCTTATTGTTAAACACGTGGTACCTGCCCCCGCATTTGTCAATGAGCTCTCGAAGACCATCAGGACTCTCTTCTAGGTATTTATCAAACTCCTTGCCTTTAAGAGAATCTCCCTTGGTAAAGAGAACTATTGTGTGGTATTTGACAGCGTCATCTCCAAATATTTTAGCCAGATGGTTTACAGCCTGGGCCTGGTAATCTGTGTAACGTCCAATGGGCACCACCAAGACAAAAGCATGGGGCCCAGGAGGGGTAAGATACAGACCTTGAGCCGTTTCTGTATAAATCTCCTCCACAGTGAGGTGAGTGTCCCCAAAGCCTGGCATGTCAACCACCGTAATCTTCCTCATTCTCTTCTGGTCATCATCAAAAGCACGATCAGTGCTCTCAGACTGGCATTTCCGGGTCACTGAGCTGCCACTCAACTTTGCCAGGAACTTTTTTTGGCCCAAAATGGTGTTCCCTGATGAGCTCTTGCCAGATCCTGTGTTCCCAACCAGAACCAGCCTGATTTCTTTAAACTCTGCGTTGCCCATCGTGTCAACTGGCTCGTGCCGTTCTGCACTCTGCGATGGCAAAGCTGCACAAAACGTGTTAAAAGTCGTTAATATCTGGACTGAACCTGCTCATTGTAAATTTCAAGAAATGGGAGATTGCTGCACTTTGAGGGAAATAAAAAACAGTCTTGCTTACACAAGTCTTCACACAAAAAAGGCTTCCTCCAAGCTGTTTGCGTGTCACTCCCGGACCTCGGTTGAAGTTTACTGCAATATTCACACAATTAAACAAATGAAAATTAAACATTGTACAGGCTGGGAATAAATTAGCATATAGGTACTTAATTGGAGTCATAATATATATACAGAGCACATGAAAATAATCCCAAACATTTTTGATATAATCTTTTCTCTACTCTGTGGAAACAATGATTAGAGTTTAGTGCTTTTTTTCCTATGCGCACCAACCAAGCACCGCGCCTTGTCCTTCGTGAACCACATTCTTCAAAGATCAAACTTGTTTTACCGTTATGTATAAATCCGCAAAGTGGCGAGGGATCACTGTAGAAATGATTGCGCAATGCAGGCGTAACCCTCGTCTCCTTAGCCCCCCCAAATACTTCAAAATTAAGTATGATCGAACTTAAAATGGCAACTTTTGCTGGCAATACCGAAAGCGAAACGAGCCACCTTAGGACGTAGCAACTAGCATTACGTCGAAAGACGCTGCAAACGATCAAAATCACGGTACATCATTACAATATGTCTAAATTACTTTACCCCGGCCTTGTTACGTCGACATACGCCTGTAGTTAACACTGCTTGCAGGTCGTTTGACGTGAGACTGACGTTGTTTGCGTCACCCACTTCTTTTAATGCGTAGTCGTGGTCATAAAACATTAAACAAATATGGTGTCAGGGGGGCGGCTCGGTGGCGCACTGGGTAGCACGTCCGCCTCACAGTTAGGAGGGTGCGGGTTCGATTCCACCTCCGGCCCTCCCTGTGCGGAGTTTGCATGTTCTCCCCGAGCCAGCGTGGGTTTTCTCCGGGCACTCCGGTTTCCTCCCACATCCCAAAAACATGCTTGGTAGGCCGATTGATCACTCCAAATTGTCCCTAGGTGTGAGTGCGAGTGCGAATGGTTGTTTGTCTCTGTGTGCCCTGTGATTGGCTGGCAACCGGCAACCGGGCTACTGCCCGATGACGGCTGGGATAGGCTCCAGCACGCCCGCGACCCCCGTGGGGACTAAGCGGTTCAGAAAATGGATGGATGGATGGATGGATGGTGTCAGGGTTTTCCAGGTTACCTTTATCGTACGATTATATTGGAATACAACCTGTAATAAATAACCTAGCTAGATTAGTTTCATGCTTATATTGGAATGAAACCTGTGATAAATAACCTAGCTTGTCCCATCCTACCCAAAGTCGTAAATCACCCCTTGCTATGTTTTGACTAGAGGTCAAGGGCTTTCTCTATTCAGTCCATTCTTACCCCCACCCTGTTTCTCTCAATAAAAATGCTCTTGCAGGAGCCGAGAGTCAGAGCTCCATTCGATCATCGCTGTACGCACAGCGACGAATGGACTCTCCACCTGCAGGTGTCCAAAAGGACTTACTTGTCTCCCGTGTGGTTCTTGCAAAATAAGTTGGAATGAGCGAAACCACCCCTCGACACACATTGGCTGACAAACAGGCACATCGACGCTGCGCCACGCAAACAAGTTTAGTCTTAAAACGGTCACTTTTTAATTCCATTTCATCCAAAATAAATGGCTTGGTCATTCTGTGGTGATAATATGCTTCTGCTGAATTTCATCGGGCTAAACAGAGATACATTTGCACATCCTAAGGAGATTCGAATCTAATGCATGAGCTGACATTGGTATTGTAAGAAAGGTACAGGTAATGTAGATTACGGTTATTTAGATGTGCATTTTATCACAAAAGTAGTTTTGGTTACCTCATTGAGCTAGATAATGGGTGGGGGGGAAACACATTTTTGCAAACACAGGCTTGCTTTAGCCTTTCACAGTATACATTGAATCTCACCCTGCTGAAAAAATAAATACATCAATAATCAGCATGTTTTTGTAGCGTTTTTGTGCTTTCGCCAGCAAGTGCACAACCAAACACCTGAACATTTGAACCGCACTTGGCAAATGTAACACATTGATAAAATGCTTATGTCCCATAAATAGAAATTAAAAATAGAATCGGGACACCTGAATCATTTCCGTCTCCCGATGACATGATGAGTTTAATAAGTTTCATTGTTTAAAACAACATGAACCTTAGATGTTGTAGCTTGGATTCCCTTGCATAGACAGAATACTAGAGGATTAGACGTCTTGAAAAGTGCATTTATTTGTTTGTTTGGCATCATACAGTCCATCACAAATAAGGGATGAATATTTTCATTAAACAAGTGGGAATACAGCGGTGCAGAAAATGGATGGATGGATTACAGTAATAAGCAAAACCTACTTGAAAATAAGAACAAAAATACATTACAATTAGTTACTTTACAAACAAAATCAATCATTTGATAACAGATATTTTTATAAAGCCTAACTATACCTGAAAGGTATTTATCATCTTCCAGATTTTTGGGCCACATTTGTAACACATCATTTTCTAAAATCAAGGCAATTTTCATGTTTCAAAAAAGCAATGTAAAAAAAATATAAAATGTATTATTTTAAACCCTAACCAATCTGGCACGATGAGAAAAACATAAATGCCCCCATATTTAATCATGGGTTATTAGAGTAGTGTGAAGAAACTGGACTTGAAATAATTTGGCTGCATCTTTTGTGCAATCGTTTGACAATATTTTAGAGACGCTTTAGTGTTCATTTGTTAAATGACACCTCATAAGTAGACTTTTGTGAGTCTTTGGTTTTATCTACGACCACTTTCACTACAACACCGGTAGGTATGACAGCTGCTGCAACCTTCCCAAACGCAACCACTGCATCTAGAGCAGTATTTCTGGCTGCAGCAGCAACAGGGGCAACTTGCACAGTGTCCTGAACTCCTTCTGCCCCTGTTGCAGCACAAGAAGTTGTGCCTGGTCCTGCAACCAAAGTTCCACCTGAGGTTGGGCCATTTTGCGCTGCCAATGGAGCTAAACCACTGTTGGCTGCAGCCGCACCAGTCCCAGCACTCAGAGCCGCCGCCGTGCCCAAGGAAGCCCCCACAACTACGGAAGCGGCGAGAGCAACACCTCCGACACTACTAACCTGCACAAGAGAATCCAAAGCTCCCTCTTTCACACTCTCTGCTTCGGAGCCAGCAATGACTCCTATACCAGCGCCGATAAGTCCCCCAGCAGCTGCCCCGATAGCCAAAGCGGTCTTTCCCGAGGCTGCGGCAACTACGGCGCTCACAGCTCCGGCGGCAGACGCTCCGGTAAGCTGAGCAGCAACGAGGCCAACGGCACTCCCCGCAAGATGTGCCGAGAGGGCAGCTGTCAAGGGGACGGCGACGCCAAAGGCGACCCCGATTGCCAGGCCTACAGCGCCGGCAGCCACTATGCGCTTCAAGTTAGCCATTAACTTTGAAGAGGGAGCAACCTTTTGCGTAGAGGCTCCATTGCATCCTTTACGCTCGCTTTTCTGATCTTGCCTCTGCGGCAACTTCCTCTTCCTGATGCTTTGAGAAACAGGCTTACTTTCTTCATTGTCAGTCTCCAATTCCATTTCTTGCTTCCTTTTCTGCTCTTTCCTGATCGCTGCCTCTGCCTCTTTAAACATAGCGTTGGTGTAAAACTCAGTTTCGCTCTTCTTCCCCATCTTGTCGACCTTCATCATGAGTTCTTGAACCTGCGTCGCATTACCGTAGTTTTCCTTATTGTTAAACACGTGGTACCTGCCCCCGCATTTGTCAATGAGCTCTCGAAGACCATCAGGACTCTCTTCTAGGTATTCATCGAACTCCATGCCTTCAAGAGAATCTCCCTTGGTAAAGAGAACTATTGTGTGGGATTTGACAGCGTCATCTCCAAATATTTTAGCCAGATGGTTGACAGCCTGGGCCTCGTAATCTGTGTAACGTCCAATGGGCACCACCAAGAGAAAAGCATGGGGCCCAGGAGCGGTAAGATACAGACATTTAGCCATTTCTGTATGAATCTCCTCCTCAGTGAGGTGAGTGTCCCCAAAGCCTGGAATGTCAACCACCGTAATCTTCCTCATTCTCTTCTGCTCATCATCAAAAGCACGATCAGTGCTCCCAGACTGGCATTTCCGGGTCACTGAGCTGCCACTCAACTTTGCCAGGAACTTTTTTTGGCCCAAAATGGTGTTAGCTGATGAGCTCTTGCCAGATCCTGTGTTCCCAACCAGAACCAGCCTGATTTCTTCAAGCTCTGCGATGCCCATCATGTCAACTGGCTGGTGCCGTTCTGCACTCTGCGACGGCAAAGCTGCACAAAACGTGTTAAAAGTCGTTCATATCTGGAATGAACCTGCTTATTGTAAATTTCAGGAAATGGGAGATTGCTGCACTTTGAGGGAAATAAAAAACAGTCTTGCTTACACAAGTCTTCAAATAAAAAAGGCTTCCTCCAAGCTGTTTGCGTGTCACTCCCGGACCTCGGTTGAAGTTTACTGCAATATTCACACAATTAAACAAATGAGAATTAAACATTGTACAGGCTGGGAATAAATTAGCATATAGGTACTTAATTGGAGTCATAATATATATACAGAGCACATCAAAATAATCCCAAACTTATATGTAATCTTTTCTCTACTCTGTGGAAACAATGATTGGAGTTTAGTGCTTTTTTTTCCTATGCGCACCAGCCAAGCACCGCGCCTTGTCCTTCGTGAACCACATTCTTCAAAGGTCAAACGTGTCCCCAAAATAGCGGATTCGTGAAAGATGAAGCGCGAAGTGGCGAGGGATCACTGTAGAAATGATTGCGCAATGCAGGCGTAACCCTCGTCTCCTTAGCCTCCCCAAATACTTCAAAATTAAGTATGATCGAACTTAAAATGGCAACTTTTGCTGGCAATACCGAAAGCGAAACGAGCCACCTTAGGACGTAGCAACTAGCATTATGTCGAAAGACGCTGCAAGTTATCAAAATCACGGTACATCATTACAATATGTATAAATTACTTTACCCCGGTCTTGTTACGTCGACATATGCCAGTAGTTAAAACTGCTTGCAGGTCGTTCGAGGTGAGACTGACGTTGTTTGCATCACCCACTTCTTTCAATGCGTAGTCGTGGTAAAAAAATAAATAAAAAAAATAAAAAATGCATGGTCCACCCCTCGACACACATTGGCTGACAAACAGGCACATCGACGCTGCGCCACGCAAACAAGTTTAGTCTTAAAACGGTCACTTTTTAATTCCATTTCATCCAAAATAAATGGCTTGGTCATTCTGTGGTGATAATATGCTTCTGCTGAATTTCATCGGGCTAAACAGAGATACATTTGCACATCCTAAGGAGATTCGAATCTAATGCATGAGCTGACATTGGTATTGTAAGAAAGGTACAGGTAATGTAGATTACGGTTATTTAGATGTGCATTTTATCACAAAAGTAGTTTTGGTTACCTCATTGAGCTAGATAATGGGTGGGGGGGAAACACATTTTTGCAAACACAGGCTTGCTTTAGCCTTTCACAGTATACATTGAATCTCACCCTGCTGAAAAAATAAATACATCAATAATCAGCATGTTTTTGTTGCGTTTTTGTGCTTTCGCCAGCAAGTGCACAACCAAACACCTGAACATTTGAACCGCACTTGGCAAATGTAACACACTGATCAAATGCTTATGTCCCATAAATAGAAATTAAAAATAGAATTGGGACACCTGAATCATTTCTGTCTCTTGCCTACCGATGACATGATGAGTTTAATAAGTTTCATCGTTTAAAACAACATGAACCTTAGATGTTGTAGCTTGGATTCCCTTGTATAGACATAATACTAGAGGATCAGACGTCTTGAAAAGTGTATTTATTTGTTTGTTTGGCATCATACAGTCCATCACAAATAAGGGATGAATATTTTCATTAAACAAGTTGGAATACAGCGGTACAGAAAATGGATAAATGGATTACAGTAATAAGCAAAACCTACTTGAAAATAAGAACGAAAATACAGAAATTTCATGAGTTACTTTACAAACAAAATCAATCATTTGATTACAGTTTTTTTTTTATAAAGCTTATACTGTTCCTGCAGCCAAAGTTCCAGCACCAGCTCAAGCCCTCAGAGCCCTCACAACTGCGGAAGCGGCGAGAGCAACACCTCCGACCTTACTAACCTGCACAAGAGCATCCCAAGCTCCCTCTTTCACACTCTTTGCTTTGAAGCCAGCAATTACTCCTATACCACCGCCGATAACTCCCCCAGCAGCTGCCCCGATACCCACAGCTCCGGCGACACCGATGCCAAAGACGACCCCGATTGCCACGCCTACAGCGCCGGCAGCCACTATGCGCTTCAATATACCCATTAACTTTGAAGAGGGAGCAAGCTTTTGCATCCTTTTCTTCAAGGCTCCATTGAATCCCTTATGCTCGCTTTTCTGATCTTTCCTCTGCTGCAACTTGCTTTGACGAACAGTCTCCAATTCCATTTTTTGCTGACTTTTCTGCTCTTCCCTGATCGCTGCCTCTGCCTCTTCAAAGATAGCGTTGGTATAAAACTCTTTTCCGCTCTTCTTCACCATCTTGTCGACCTTCATCATGAGTTCTTGAACCTGCGTCGCATTACCGTAGTTTTCCTCATTGTTAAACACGTGGTACCTGCCCCCGCATTTGACAATGAGCTCTCTAAGACCATCAGGACTCCCTTCTAGGTATTCATCAAACTCCATGCCTTTAAGAGAATCTCCCTTGGTAAAGAGAACTATTGTGTGGGATTTGACAGCGTCATCTCCAAATATTTGGGCCAGATGGTTGACAGCCTGGGCCTCATAATCTGTGTAAGGTCCAATGGGCACCACCAAGAGAAAAGCATGGGGCCCAGGAGCGGTAAGATACAGACATTGAGTCATTTCTGTATAAATCTCCTCCTCAGTGAGGTGAGTGTCCCCAAAGCCTGAAATGTCAACCACCGTAATCTTCCTCATTCTCTTCTGCTCATCATCAAAAGCACGATCAGTGCTCCCAGACTGGCATTTCCGGGTCACTGAGCTGCCACTCGACTCTGCCAGGAACTTTTCTTGGCCCAAAATGGTGTTAGCTGATGAGCTCTTGCCAGATCCTGTGTTACCAACCAGAACCAGCCTGATTTCTTCAAGCTCTGCGATGCCCATCATGTCAACTGCCTGGTGCCGTTCTGCACTCTGCGACGGCAAATCTGCACAAAACGTGTTAAAAGTCGTTCATATTTGGAATGAACCTGCCCATTGTAAATGTTAGCATGCAACAACATGCACTATATTCTGTCACAAATTTGGAGCCAGCAGTATAGTGTACAGATATATAATTATAATTACAGTTTTAACCATCCCATGTTAGACTTAAAACATACTTAAACATTATAAATTGATTTCTTCAAGTATTTCTTAATACATTTGAGGAAATGGGAGATTGGTTCACTTTGAGGGAAATAAAAAACAGTCTTGCTTACACATGTCTTCACACAAAATCTCCTCCTCAGTGAGGCGAGTGTCCCCAAAGCCTGGCATGTCAACCACCGTATAGTTCCTCATTCTCTTCTGGTCATCATCAAAAGAACGATCAGTGCTATCAGACTGGCATTCCCGGGTCACTGAGCTGCCACTCAACTTTGCCAGGAACTTTTGGCCCAAAATGGTGTTCCCCGATGAGCTCTTGCCAGATCCTGTGTTCCCAACCAGAACCTGCCTGCTTTCTTTAAACTCTGCGTTGCCCATCGTGTCAACTGGCTCGTGCCGTTCTGCACTCTGCGACGGCAAATCTGCACAAAACGTGTTAAAAGTCGTTCATATTTGGAATGAACCTGCCCATTGTAAATGTTAGCATGCAACAACATGCACTATATTCTGTCACAAATTTGGAGCCAGCAGTATAGTGTACAGATATATAATTATAATTACAGTTTTAACCATCCCATGTTAGACTTAAAACATACTTAAACATTATAAATTGATTTCTTCAAGTATTTCTTAATACATTTGAGGAAATGGGAGATTGGTTCACTTTGAGGGAAATAAAAAACAGTCTTGCTTACACATGTCTTCACACAAAATCTCCTCCTCAGTGAGGCGAGTGTCCCCAAAGCCTGGCATGTCAACCACCGTATAGTTCCTCATTCTCTTCTGGTCATCATCAAAAGAACGATCAGTGCTATCAGACTGGCATTCCCGGGTCACTGAGCTGCCACTCAACTTTGCCAGGAACTTTTGGCCCAAAATGGTGTTCCCCGATGAGCTCTTGCCAGATCCTGTGTTCCCAACCAGAACCTGCCTGCTTTCTTTAAACTCTGCGTTGCCCATCGTGTCAACTGGCTCGTGCCGTTCTGCACTCTGCGACGGCAAATCTGCACAAAACGTGTTAAAAGTCGTTCATATTTGGAATGAACCTGCCCATTGTAAATGTTAGCATGCAACAACATGCACTATATTCTGTCACAAATTTGGAGCCAGCAGTATAGTGTACAGATATATAATTATAATTACAGTTTTAACCATCCCATGTTAGACTTAAAACATACTTAAACATTATAAATTGATTTCTTCAAGTATTTCTTAATACATTTGAGGAAATGGGAGATTGGTTCACTTTGAGGGAAATAAAAAACAGTCTTGCTTACACATGTCTTCACACAAAATCTCCTCCTCAGTGAGGCGAGTGTCCCCAAAGCCTGGCATGTCAACCACCGTATAGTTCCTCATTCTCTTCTGGTCATCATCAAAAGAACGATCAGTGCTATCAGACTGGCATTCCCGGGTCACTGAGCTGCCACTCAACTTTGCCAGGAACTTGCCCAAAATGGTGTTCCCCGATGAGCTCTTGCCAGATCCTGTGTTCCCAACCAGAACCGGCCTGCTTTCTTTAAACTCTGCGTTGCCCATCGTGTCAACTGGCTCGTGCCGTTCTGCACTCTGCGATGGCAAAGCTGCACAAAACGTGTTAAAAGTCGTTAATATCTGGACTGAACCTGCTCATTGTAAATTTCAAGAAATGGGAGATTGCTGCACTTTGAGGGAAATAAAAAACAGTCTTGCTTACACAAGTCTTCACACAAAAAAGGCTTCCTCCAAGCTGTTTGCGTGTCACTCCCGGACCTCGGTTGAAGTTTACTGCAATATTCACACAATTAAACAAATGAAAATTAAACATTGTACAGGCTGGGAATAAATTAGCATATAGGTACTTAATTGGAGTCATAATATATATACAGAGCACATGAAAATAATCCCAAACATTTTTGATATAATCTTTTCTCTACTCTGTGGAAACAATGATTAGAGTTTAGTGCTTTTTTTCCTATGCGCACCAACCAAGCACCGCGCCTTGTCCTTCGTGAACCACATTCTTCAAAGATCAAACTTGTTTTACCGTTATGTATAAATCCGCAAAGTGGCGAGGGATCACTGTAGAAATGATTGCGCAATGCAGGCGTAACCCTCGTCTCCTTAGCCCCCCCAAATACTTCAAAATTAAGTATGATCGAACTTAAAATGGCAACTTTTGCTGGCAATACCGAAAGCGAAACGAGCCACCTTAGGACGTAGCAACTAGCATTACGTCGAAAGACGCTGCAAACGATCAAAATCACGGTACATCATTACAATATGTCTAAATTACTTTACCCCGGCCTTGTTACGTCGACATACGCCTGTAGTTAACACTGCTTGCAGGTCGTTTGACGTGAGACTGACGTTGTTTGCGTCACCCACTTCTTTTAATGCGTAGTCGTGGTCATAAAACATTAAACAAATATGGTGTCAGGGGGGCGGCTCGGTGGCGCACTGGGTAGCACGTCCGCCTCACAGTTAGGAGGGTGCGGGTTCGATTCCACCTCCGGCCCTCCCTGTGCGGAGTTTGCATGTTCTCCCCGAGCCAGCGTGGGTTTTCTCCGGGCACTCCGGTTTCCTCCCACATCCCAAAAACATGCTTGGTAGGCCGATTGATCACTCCAAATTGTCCCTAGGTGTGAGTGCGAGTGCGAATGGTTGTTTGTCTCTGTGTGCCCTGTGATTGGCTGGCAACCGGCAACCGGGCTACTGCCCGATGACGGCTGGGATAGGCTCCAGCACGCCCGCGACCCCCGTGGGGACTAAGCGGTTCAGAAAATGGATGGATGGATGGATGGATGGTGTCAGGGTTTTCCAGGTTACCTTTATCGTACGATTATATTGGAATACAACCTGTAATAAATAACCTAGCTAGATTAGTTTCATGCTTATATTGGAATGAAACCTGTGATAAATAACCTAGCTTGTCCCATCCTACCCAAAGTCGTAAATCACCCCTTGCTATGTTTTGACTAGAGGTCAAGGGCTTTCTCTATTCAGTCCATTCTTACCCCCACCCTGTTTCTCTCAATAAAAATGCTCTTGCAGGAGCCGAGAGTCAGAGCTCCATTCGATCATCGCTGTACGCACAGCGACGAATGGACTCTCCACCTGCAGGTGTCCAAAAGGACTTACTTGTCTCCCGTGTGGTTCTTGCAAAATAAGTTGGAATGAGCGAAACCACCCCTCGACACACATTGGCTGACAAACAGGCACATCGACGCTGCGCCACGCAAACAAGTTTAGTCTTAAAACGGTCACTTTTTAATTCCATTTCATCCAAAATAAATGGCTTGGTCATTCTGTGGTGATAATATGCTTCTGCTGAATTTCATCGGGCTAAACAGAGATACATTTGCACATCCTAAGGAGATTCGAATCTAATGCATGAGCTGACATTGGTATTGTAAGAAAGGTACAGGTAATGTAGATTACGGTTATTTAGATGTGCATTTTATCACAAAAGTAGTTTTGGTTACCTCATTGAGCTAGATAATGGGTGGGGGGGAAACACATTTTTGCAAACACAGGCTTGCTTTAGCCTTTCACAGTATACATTGAATCTCACCCTGCTGAAAAAATAAATACATCAATAATCAGCATGTTTTTGTAGCGTTTTTGTGCTTTCGCCAGCAAGTGCACAACCAAACACCTGAACATTTGAACCGCACTTGGCAAATGTAACACATTGATAAAATGCTTATGTCCCATAAATAGAAATTAAAAATAGAATCGGGACACCTGAATCATTTCCGTCTCCCGATGACATGATGAGTTTAATAAGTTTCATTGTTTAAAACAACATGAACCTTAGATGTTGTAGCTTGGATTCCCTTGCATAGACAGAATACTAGAGGATTAGACGTCTTGAAAAGTGCATTTATTTGTTTGTTTGGCATCATACAGTCCATCACAAATAAGGGATGAATATTTTCATTAAACAAGTGGGAATACAGCGGTGCAGAAAATGGATGGATGGATTACAGTAATAAGCAAAACCTACTTGAAAATAAGAACAAAAATACATTACAATTAGTTACTTTACAAACAAAATCAATCATTTGATAACAGATATTTTTATAAAGCCTAACTATACCTGAAAGGTATTTATCATCTTCCAGATTTTTGGGCCACATTTGTAACACATCATTTTCTAAAATCAAGGCAATTTTCATGTTTCAAAAAAGCAATGTAAAAAAAATATAAAATGTATTATTTTAAACCCTAACCAATCTGGCACGATGAGAAAAACATAAATGCCCCCATATTTAATCATGGGTTATTAGAGTAGTGTGAAGAAACTGGACTTGAAATAATTTGGCTGCATCTTTTGTGCAATCGTTTGACAATATTTTAGAGACGCTTTAGTGTTCATTTGTTAAATGACACCTCATAAGTAGACTTTTGTGAGTCTTTGGTTTTATCTACGACCACTTTCACTACAACACCGGTAGGTATGACAGCTGCTGCAACCTTCCCAAACGCAACCACTGCATCTAGAGCAGTATTTCTGGCTGCAGCAGCAACAGGGGCAACTTGCACAGTGTCCTGAACTCCTTCTGCCCCTGTTGCAGCACAAGAAGTTGTGCCTGGTCCTGCAACCAAAGTTCCACCTGAGGTTGGGCCATTTTGCGCTGCCAATGGAGCTAAACCACTGTTGGCTGCAGCCGCACCAGTCCCAGCACTCAGAGCCGCCGCCGTGCCCAAGGAAGCCCCCACAACTACGGAAGCGGCGAGAGCAACACCTCCGACACTACTAACCTGCACAAGAGAATCCAAAGCTCCCTCTTTCACACTCTCTGCTTCGGAGCCAGCAATGACTCCTATACCAGCGCCGATAAGTCCCCCAGCAGCTGCCCCGATAGCCAAAGCGGTCTTTCCCGAGGCTGCGGCAACTACGGCGCTCACAGCTCCGGCGGCAGACGCTCCGGTAAGCTGAGCAGCAACGAGGCCAACGGCACTCCCCGCAAGATGTGCCGAGAGGGCAGCTGTCAAGGGGACGGCGACGCCAAAGGCGACCCCGATTGCCAGGCCTACAGCGCCGGCAGCCACTATGCGCTTCAAGTTAGCCATTAACTTTGAAGAGGGAGCAACCTTTTGCGTAGAGGCTCCATTGCATCCTTTACGCTCGCTTTTCTGATCTTGCCTCTGCGGCAACTTCCTCTTCCTGATGCTTTGAGAAACAGGCTTACTTTCTTCATTGTCAGTCTCCAATTCCATTTCTTGCTTCCTTTTCTGCTCTTTCCTGATCGCTGCCTCTGCCTCTTTAAACATAGCGTTGGTGTAAAACTCAGTTTCGCTCTTCTTCCCCATCTTGTCGACCTTCATCATGAGTTCTTGAACCTGCGTCGCATTACCGTAGTTTTCCTTATTGTTAAACACGTGGTACCTGCCCCCGCATTTGTCAATGAGCTCTCGAAGACCATCAGGACTCTCTTCTAGGTATTCATCGAACTCCATGCCTTCAAGAGAATCTCCCTTGGTAAAGAGAACTATTGTGTGGGATTTGACAGCGTCATCTCCAAATATTTTAGCCAGATGGTTGACAGCCTGGGCCTCGTAATCTGTGTAACGTCCAATGGGCACCACCAAGAGAAAAGCATGGGGCCCAGGAGCGGTAAGATACAGACATTTAGCCATTTCTGTATGAATCTCCTCCTCAGTGAGGTGAGTGTCCCCAAAGCCTGGAATGTCAACCACCGTAATCTTCCTCATTCTCTTCTGCTCATCATCAAAAGCACGATCAGTGCTCCCAGACTGGCATTTCCGGGTCACTGAGCTGCCACTCAACTTTGCCAGGAACTTTTTTTGGCCCAAAATGGTGTTAGCTGATGAGCTCTTGCCAGATCCTGTGTTCCCAACCAGAACCAGCCTGATTTCTTCAAGCTCTGCGATGCCCATCATGTCAACTGGCTGGTGCCGTTCTGCACTCTGCGACGGCAAAGCTGCACAAAACGTGTTAAAAGTCGTTCATATCTGGAATGAACCTGCTTATTGTAAATTTCAGGAAATGGGAGATTGCTGCACTTTGAGGGAAATAAAAAACAGTCTTGCTTACACAAGTCTTCAAATAAAAAAGGCTTCCTCCAAGCTGTTTGCGTGTCACTCCCGGACCTCGGTTGAAGTTTACTGCAATATTCACACAATTAAACAAATGAGAATTAAACATTGTACAGGCTGGGAATAAATTAGCATATAGGTACTTAATTGGAGTCATAATATATATACAGAGCACATCAAAATAATCCCAAACTTATATGTAATCTTTTCTCTACTCTGTGGAAACAATGATTGGAGTTTAGTGCTTTTTTTTCCTATGCGCACCAGCCAAGCACCGCGCCTTGTCCTTCGTGAACCACATTCTTCAAAGGTCAAACGTGTCCCCAAAATAGCGGATTCGTGAAAGATGAAGCGCGAAGTGGCGAGGGATCACTGTAGAAATGATTGCGCAATGCAGGCGTAACCCTCGTCTCCTTAGCCTCCCCAAATACTTCAAAATTAAGTATGATCGAACTTAAAATGGCAACTTTTGCTGGCAATACCGAAAGCGAAACGAGCCACCTTAGGACGTAGCAACTAGCATTATGTCGAAAGACGCTGCAAGTTATCAAAATCACGGTACATCATTACAATATGTATAAATTACTTTACCCCGGTCTTGTTACGTCGACATATGCCAGTAGTTAAAACTGCTTGCAGGTCGTTCGAGGTGAGACTGACGTTGTTTGCATCACCCACTTCTTTCAATGCGTAGTCGTGGTAAAAAAATAAATAAAAAAAATAAAAAATGCATGGTCCACCCCTCGACACACATTGGCTGACAAACAGGCACATCGACGCTGCGCCACGCAAACAAGTTTAGTCTTAAAACGGTCACTTTTTAATTCCATTTCATCCAAAATAAATGGCTTGGTCATTCTGTGGTGATAATATGCTTCTGCTGAATTTCATCGGGCTAAACAGAGATACATTTGCACATCCTAAGGAGATTCGAATCTAATGCATGAGCTGACATTGGTATTGTAAGAAAGGTACAGGTAATGTAGATTACGGTTATTTAGATGTGCATTTTATCACAAAAGTAGTTTTGGTTACCTCATTGAGCTAGATAATGGGTGGGGGGGAAACACATTTTTGCAAACACAGGCTTGCTTTAGCCTTTCACAGTATACATTGAATCTCACCCTGCTGAAAAAATAAATACATCAATAATCAGCATGTTTTTGTTGCGTTTTTGTGCTTTCGCCAGCAAGTGCACAACCAAACACCTGAACATTTGAACCGCACTTGGCAAATGTAACACACTGATCAAATGCTTATGTCCCATAAATAGAAATTAAAAATAGAATTGGGACACCTGAATCATTTCTGTCTCTTGCCTACCGATGACATGATGAGTTTAATAAGTTTCATCGTTTAAAACAACATGAACCTTAGATGTTGTAGCTTGGATTCCCTTGTATAGACATAATACTAGAGGATCAGACGTCTTGAAAAGTGTATTTATTTGTTTGTTTGGCATCATACAGTCCATCACAAATAAGGGATGAATATTTTCATTAAACAAGTTGGAATACAGCGGTACAGAAAATGGATAAATGGATTACAGTAATAAGCAAAACCTACTTGAAAATAAGAACGAAAATACAGAAATTTCATGAGTTACTTTACAAACAAAATCAATCATTTGATTACAGTTTTTTTTTTATAAAGCTTATACTGTTCCTGCAGCCAAAGTTCCAGCACCAGCCCCAGCACTCAGAGCCCCCACAACTGCGGAAGCGGCGAGAGCAACACCTCCGACACTACTAACCTGCAAAAGAGAATCCACAACTCCCTCTTTCACACTCTTTGCTTTGAAGCCAGCAATTACTCCTATACCACCGCCGATAACTCCCCCAGCAGCTGCCCCGATAGCCACAGCCGGGCATGCGGCAACTGCGGCGCACACAGCTTCGGCGACAACGACGCCAAAGGCGACCCCGATTGCCACGCCTACAGCGCCGTCAGCCACTATGCGCTTCAATATACCCATTAACTTTGAAGAGGGAGCAAGCTTTTGCATCCTTTTCTTCAAGGCTCCATTGAATCCCTTATGCTCGCTTTTCTGATCTTTCCTCTGCTGCAACTTGCTTTGACGAACAGTCTCCAATTCCATTTTTTGCTGACTTTTCTGCTCTTCCCTGATCGCTGCCTCTGCCTCTTCAAAGATAGCGTTGGTATAAAACTCTTTTCCGCTCTTCTTCACCATCTTGTCGACCTTCATCATGAGTTCTTGAACCTGCGTCGCATTACCGTAGTTTTCCTTATTGTTAAACACGTGGTACCTGCCCCCGCATTTGTCAATGAGCTCTCGAAGACCATCAGGACTCTCTTCTAGGTATTTATCAAACTCCTTGCCTTTAAGAGAATCTCCCTTGGTAAAGAGAACTATTGTGTGGTATTTGACAGCGTCATCTCCAAATATTTTAGCCAGATGGTTTACAGCCTGGGCCTGGTAATCTGTGTAACGTCCAATGGGCACCACCAAGACAAAAGCATGGGGCCCAGGAGGGGTAAGATACAGACCTTGAGCCGTTTCTGTATAAATCTCCTCCACAGTGAGGTGAGTGTCCCCAAAGCCTGGCATGTCAACCACCGTAATCTTCCTCATTCTCTTCTGGTCATCATCAAAAGCACGATCAGTGCTCTCAGACTGGCATTTCCGGGTCACTGAGCTGCCACTCAACTTTGCCAGGAACTTTTTTTGGCCCAAAATGGTGTTCCCTGATGAGCTCTTGCCAGATCCTGTGTTCCCAACCAGAACCAGCCTGATTTCTTTAAACTCTGCGTTGCCCATCGTGTCAACTGGCTCGTGCCGTTCTGCACTCTGCGATGGCAAAGCTGCACAAAACGTGTTAAAAGTCGTTAATATCTGGACTGAACCTGCTCATTGTAAATTTCAAGAAATGGGAGATTGCTGCACTTTGAGGGAAATAAAAAACAGTCTTGCTTACACAAGTCTTCACACAAAAAAGGCTTCCTCCAAGCTGTTTGCGTGTCACTCCCGGACCTCGGTTGAAGTTTACTGCAATATTCACACAATTAAACAAATGAAAATTAAACATTGTACAGGCTGGGAATAAATTAGCATATAGGTACTTAATTGGAGTCATAATATATATACAGAGCACATGAAAATAATCCCAAACATTTTTGATATAATCTTTTCTCTACTCTGTGGAAACAATGATTAGAGTTTAGTGCTTTTTTTCCTATGCGCACCAACCAAGCACCGCGCCTTGTCCTTCGTGAACCACATTCTTCAAAGATCAAACTTGTTTTACCGTTATGTATAAATCCGCAAAGTGGCGAGGGATCACTGTAGAAATGATTGCGCAATGCAGGCGTAACCCTCGTCTCCTTAGCCCCCCCAAATACTTCAAAATTAAGTATGATCGAACTTAAAATGGCAACTTTTGCTGGCAATACCGAAAGCGAAACGAGCCACCTTAGGACGTAGCAACTAGCATTACGTCGAAAGACGCTGCAAACGATCAAAATCACGGTACATCATTACAATATGTCTAAATTACTTTACCCCGGCCTTGTTACGTCGACATACGCCTGTAGTTAACACTGCTTGCAGGTCGTTTGACGTGAGACTGACGTTGTTTGCGTCACCCACTTCTTTTAATGCGTAGTCGTGGTCATAAAACATTAAACAAATATGGTGTCAGGGGGGCGGCTCGGTGGCGCACTGGGTAGCACGTCCGCCTCACAGTTAGGAGGGTGCGGGTTCGATTCCACCTCCGGCCCTCCCTGTGCGGAGTTTGCATGTTCTCCCCGAGCCAGCGTGGGTTTTCTCCGGGCACTCCGGTTTCCTCCCACATCCCAAAAACATGCTTGGTAGGCCGATTGATCACTCCAAATTGTCCCTAGGTGTGAGTGCGAGTGCGAATGGTTGTTTGTCTCTGTGTGCCCTGTGATTGGCTGGCAACCGGCAACCGGGCTACTGCCCGATGACGGCTGGGATAGGCTCCAGCACGCCCGCGACCCCCGTGGGGACTAAGCGGTTCAGAAAATGGATGGATGGATGGATGGATGGTGTCAGGGTTTTCCAGGTTACCTTTATCGTACGATTATATTGGAATACAACCTGTAATAAATAACCTAGCTAGATTAGTTTCATGCTTATATTGGAATGAAACCTGTGATAAATAACCTAGCTTGTCCCATCCTACCCAAAGTCGTAAATCACCCCTTGCTATGTTTTGACTAGAGGTCAAGGGCTTTCTCTATTCAGTCCATTCTTACCCCCACCCTGTTTCTCTCAATAAAAATGCTCTTGCAGGAGCCGAGAGTCAGAGCTCCATTCGATCATCGCTGTACGCACAGCGACGAATGGACTCTCCACCTGCAGGTGTCCAAAAGGACTTACTTGTCTCCCGTGTGGTTCTTGCAAAATAAGTTGGAATGAGCGAAACCACCCCTCGACACACATTGGCTGACAAACAGGCACATCGACGCTGCGCCACGCAAACAAGTTTAGTCTTAAAACGGTCACTTTTTAATTCCATTTCATCCAAAATAAATGGCTTGGTCATTCTGTGGTGATAATATGCTTCTGCTGAATTTCATCGGGCTAAACAGAGATACATTTGCACATTCTAAGGAGATTTGAATCCAATGCATGAGCTGACATTAGTATTGTAAGAAAGGTACAGGTAATGTAGATTACGGTTAATCAGATGTGTATTTGATCACAAAAGTAGTTTTGGTTACCTAATTGAGCTAGATAATGGGTGGGGGGGGAAACACATTTTTGCAAACACAGGCTTGTTCTAGCCTTTCACAGTATACATTGGAGCTCACCCTGCTGAAAAAATAAATACATCAATAATCAGCATGTTTTTGTTGTATTTTTGTGCTCTCGCCAGCAAGTCCAACAGCAAGTGCACGACAAAACAACCAAACTTGCAAACACCACAACATTTGATCACTCGGCTGTTTTTTTTCCCCTTTCATATATATATATGTATATATATATATATATATATATATATATATATATATATATATATATATATATATATATATATATATATATATATATATATATATATATATATATATATATATATATATTTTAGCAGGGAAGTAATGTTGTGGCTGGTGTGCATATTTTAACAGTCAGAATGATGTAAATCCAAAATGGAAAAATAATACTGTGCAGACAGAGAAAAGGTGTGGCATTATTTGGCCAACCGTTTGTTGTAAAACAAAAGTCCAAACTGAAAGTAAATGCTTGTACAAAGTTAATTTTGTTTTTACTTGTTAATCATTTCACTGGTTCTTTTATCTCAAACAACATATTTGTTTGAGATAAACGAACCAGTGAAGTGAATGTAAATGCCTTATTATTTTCACTCACAAGACGAAAACGTAAGATGTATTTTTACATCATTGAGCAACTTTCAGACCCTTATGTCAGTTCATTAGAAAAAGGTTAATCGTAGTCAACGAGGTTTGCTCTAATCGATATTTGGCAATCCGAAGCATACGGACGAAACAGTAAATCTAGACAAAACAGCACAATCTGGTGGAAAGCTGTGAAGTCAATGACATACATGAACCTAATTCCAAAACACAGATTTAAACCTTAAATGCTTGATGATAATCTCATAATAAATCAGTCAAAGAGTACACCCCCAAAAATAACTTTTTTTCAACATCACGTTGATGTTTTTTATGATCTTCCTCGATACACGTCTTTTGTGACGGCCACTCTGTAATCAGAGTCTGCGAGGTAAACCTTTTTGAATTGCTTGTTCCCTTCTTGTTTCTCCCTCTTCACTAAGCCATGTTGAGGTATGTTGCTATAGCTCGCTGCGGGAGCGAGATATGCGAGGGCCTTTTCGGATTTCTTTCCTCTTCTCCTCCTTCCTCCTCCTCTTTTCTTCCTCCCTCAGGATCTTCTGGAAGGCCTCCGCAGTGTGAAGGACCTGAGGCCGTAAGAATGAGACGCCTCAGATAAATTCCAGTGTATAGCAGTCAAGTCAAAACATACATTTGTATATATTGGACGGTCTCTTGTTTTATTATTTTTTTTAACAGCAGTTTGCCGGCCTGTCCAGCAGATGGCGATCTTATCTAAACACACTGTATAAATAAGAAAGTAGTTGACATTTTACTTACATCATCTCTTTCTGTCCGGTAAGGGTTGATAAAGTCTGGAGATTTTTCGATTATTCCCAGTTCCTGCGACATCTATGAGATGAGAGGAACAAGAGAGTACAGAGGAAAGTATAGTTAAAATAAAAAGAAAGATATATTAGCGTTATGCAGATGGTCTATCAGACTCATTCATTTTCTATACAGCTAATTCATTTCAGGGTCGTGGGTGGGTACTGACAACTCTGCCAAATTTGAAACAAAACCTCACTTCATGCTGCAATTAAAAATAAATATATATATATATTTAATTTGGAGATCTTACCAGTGAAAGGACATGTTGATGGGCTCCTCCTGTGAAAACTCCAGTCTGGTTACAAAAATTAAGCCCCCAGCGAAGCAGTCCACCCCAGTCAGCGTTCCGGTCAAAATAATGGTGAACAATGCGCGGAAAGCGCAGCGCCACGTCGCCAAAAAATGCTGTGTTTTCCACGATGTGGGAATAAGCTGGAGAGAGTAATTGCAAGCGGGTTAATCCGAAGAAATAACCGAGCCGCTGACAAAACGCTCAGAGTAAAGTGATCGATGAAAAGGTGTGAAATGCAGACTTTTTGCACGGGTAAGACGCTAACACTGTGATAGCCGGCATAAATCAAACAGGATTGGTGATATTTGGGCTGTTGGCAAGTCGCTCGCTCTGATGGAGGAGCAAAGAGGGCACGATTGACAGAGGCATTGCTTTTGGAGAAAGCAGATGTCCTTCGAATTAACTGCTGCTTGAAAGTTAAACGGTGAAATCAATAAATATGAAATGATAAAAAAAACAAAGCGTCAAACCTTCTTTGATTTTATCATCCAGAGGGAAGGGGTCATTGGGCTGCATGTTGGCTGAGACCAGGATTTCTCTGGAGTCTTCCAAAACCTGAGGAAGAATATAACATTACTATGACAGTTTTTATTGATGAATGTAATATTGGGATTAGCAGATTTTGTACAAAGTTAGCAAGGTATCAGTTTTTCACATGTCCGAGTGGTTGGGCCAGTGTCCAATTTAAAGTAGCAAATGCTGAGGAAAAACTTCTTTTCCCAATTAATTCAGTAAGAGAAAACATAAGATAAATTTCATTTATATGGTAAAGTTTTTGACTCAAGTTCAGTTAATGTGAGTTAGTACTTCTAACATGTCTGTCGCTGTCACACATTACCTTAAAAAGGCCTTTGAGCATGATATCGATTATCTTATATTGCTGGTTAATATCATTCAATTCCACCAGATTCTTGAGTGCGTTGAGCTGATCTTTTCTTTTGGTCTCAAACAATCGCTTATCTAGTGAGGGAAGTTCAGGAAGAAGGGGAAAAAACACCTGGGGTCAAATAAAAGTACATACTTTGCGACCTTTGTAAAACAGGAAACACGTGCAAAGAAGGATACAGAGCTCAAAGTTTGTGTCGTGTTTCGCTCTGTGTGCGTCAGTGTCTCCCGAGCTGAGGGAGGCGAGCGCCGCCGCCAGGAACGTCACACACACACTCCGCATGGTCAGTAGGAGGCGGCAGGATGCCAAAAACCTGCGTGGACATGTCAAAGCAAAAAAACAGGTCAAGTCAATATGGAACACCAGAGGGTACTTCTTTATAATCCCCCAAAAACATTTTTGAAGTTCAACTTTTTTGCCTCTTATATTGCCCTCGCTTCTCCCTCTCCGCCAATTGTTTCGCATTTCGTCGATTTTGATGTTCGGCTGCTACGTTTCCCTCCCTCGGAGGTTTTTTTGGAAGGGAGGGCAAAGAAGATAACTAAAAATAGAAGCTCATCAAATCAAGATTTTATGAGGGCAAAATCCTGACGAAAACAAGAGCAGAAAAAAAAAAAGCTGAAGAGGAAGAGGCTGGCTGGACTATAATTCACATTGCACATGAATAATTTAGCAAGGGCACAATCGATGCACGATGAGAAGGTCAGATGGAGGTGACTGGGGTGGGCCGAGAGCACCACTTTGTGAAGGGGATTAAGGTAATATTTCTTTGCGGAGACGGAGTGAAAATAAGACGTGGAAATTATATAAAGCAAGAGTGAGATAGCTGAGAAGTAACAAGAGCACCAGGGCATTGTAAGAACGGGAAAGTGGGACGAAAACATGACTGATGGATCTTCAGCTCATACATAAAGTCTCTCCTCCAAAAAATAATAATTGTGGAGTATACAGAGAAGACAACAAGGAGTTTAAAATGGACCAATATGTCATACTCATTGAATAACGATGATAGGAATGAAATATTTATCATGAAATGATTTTTTTCAGTGTATAAAATTAGCATAAACAGAAGACAATGAAAAAAAAAATAATGATGAAAAAAGTAGAAGAAGAATTGAAATATTTCATTTCAAGTGCGTCAAGCTGGCTCTTGCCCTTTGTGAGACCGTGCAGTAAATATCCCAAAGTGGTGCTTGTGAGCTTGAACATTACCAAATAATTGTCAGGAAGAGGAAGACCTGCCTCTTTTTTAGATGTACAGCAGCTGGCTGCATTATTTGAGATTCCTGAGCGACTCGGGCAGAAGGTTTGTGTAGTTGTACGACAGATGGTTACAGGCGAGATTGTTATCACTGACGGCACTCAAAACAGCCATAAAGTAGGTTTTTGCTAGCAAAGCTTAGTAACGCAATTACCCGAAGCAAGTATTTGAGATTGGATCAGCTGTTTTGTGAAATGCTGCACACAACTAGTAATCTCTATAGTGTCCATCACTCATCATATAACTCAATATAAGGAATATTAAAATTTTCAATGGTATAAAATCACCTATCAACACATAAAAAACGATAAGACGCTCAACTTGAAAATTAAATCAACCCCTATTTTAAAACATACCACACACAAATAACACCACTTATTGATCACTGAGCTGGGGCTTTAGTCAATGGAATGATCAAATTTGGATCAAAACATTTCTCATCTACTAATCAGAGGAAATCAATTATTTTAGCGTAACACTAAACCAAAAATTTAATGGAAATAAATGAAAGTTTTTTTAAGTTACCCTGCTAGAGCAAGTGCAAATTGTTGGGTTGATTACAATTATGCCTTCACATACTAATTTGGACAGATTACAAAGGAACAGAATTTCAACTGAATTGAATTACATCAGAAAAAATAGGTGTTCTTTGTGCTAGATTCTCTTCTCACCTTGTTGAACTCTGCTTCTGCTGCTGCTGCTCCAATTCAGTGTGTTTAGCTTCAAGGCCAGTGGAGTGTGCTCAAGTCCAGGCGATGACAATCTCCTGAGGTGCAGAAGCTTAGGTGAAATACCCATTAAGTGGAATTCAGAAATGCCATTTTTCTTATCAAAAAAAAAGGTAGGCGGGTTACACACTACTCATATAATGTGTGCAATCCCTGTGATTTCAAAACATGCATCCAATATCTAAAGATGCAATGCCACTCTGCTCCTGCTTCCTCGCAGTGGTTTAAAACTAGAAAAATAATCACGTGTGGGAGGCAGCCAAACGCTCCACATCCATTTAAAGACACGTAGCTGAGCCTGGAGGTGTGTTTGAGTGAGCTTCTCAATGTGGGATAGGCGCCAATGTTGATCACAGCTGGACGAGCTCGAATCCCCATAAGGTCTTTGGTGCCTCTGTGAGCAAGTTTCATCTTCAAGAAATGACATCAGTGATATCCTCTTTCCATGCATCCGCAGTACTATGGCCATTCAATCATATCAATCATGAGTGTAAATAATGCAATTATGACATCCACTTATGACTTATTTCAAGCTGTCCTAAGTATCTGCACAAATGTATTAATGTCAAAATGAATAGTTTACAAATGATCGGACCTCTTAACCAGCACAAATGATCGGACCAATAAATGAAACTCGCTGATCACTCACCGCGTTGAAACGCTCCTTTTTTGAATCTCTACCCGCACTAATCTTGAATTTCAGCACGCCGAAGTGCTTGGCTGGACAGTCGCTTCATCCACGAAGATCCTCAAGTGGAAAAAAACACACGCACACACTTGGCTGCAGTGGTTCATTTACATACGGACAGCGCTTGCCGCTGCTCCACTCTACTGATGCCACGATCGCACCAGCAGGCTTCCCTCCGAAGAATGACAGCAAACGGACACTCAGCTCAAGCGACGGTTTCGTTCCGGAGTGGTTATAGAGTGACACCGCCAAAGATACGTTCCGTTTCCGGCTACTTCCGCTGAATTCTTGAGAACAGTATACCAAAATAAAAGATTATTTTGGTATACTATTTCTGAAATTATTTGTAATTTTTCTTTAATTACTTTTGTAGTGGAACGTTGCCTTTTCAATATCTATAATTTGAAAAGCGGTTATTTTACAAATTACAATTAGATTTATGAGGTCTGACAGTTCCCCATTGGTTCCCATTTCATTTATAGTACATGGTAAAATAATTAAGCACATAATTAACTATAATAGCGTTGCAAACAGCTTGCCTGATGAGTTTCATTTAAGAGATTGGCGCTTCTGTAAAGTAATTGTCTTTTTCTGCTTACACTCTTAGCAACAATAAAAACAGACATTTCATTCCTAACAGTTTCAGAGAATGCCAGTAATAAACAGCTTTTACTTTCATTTTGGGAACGTGATGACTAACGTGTCTGTTTAATTCAACTTTCTTTTAACAATCTCCAAAATGTACTTTGTAGTAAACAAATACACACCCTAGTTATTATTATTTTTGTCCAAACGCTATTGGAGCATGTGGCTTGAGAACTGAATTGGCAATTCACCTCGCCATAGAAAAATAATGATGGACAAATGCTTTCCAAATGTGTCACTTTTCTAAAGCGCTTTCACTGTTCACTGTGAAGTCAGACAAACAGATGGACACACTACCAAAACGTCTGAAAAAAAAAAGTGTTAAGGGAGAATAAAGTGGTAGAGTAGTGCTGTGTAGCTTTGACAGATGGGAGCTTGTTTTGAAGTCTTTTATAGTATTATAGACCCAAAATTACGGCACAAGCTCCATCTTCTGAAAATGTTCCAGTGAGGAGAGTCTTGAATCAAATGTTCCTTTCAGCAGACATACTCGACTAAATTATGGAACATTTTCCATCTGGTCTGTGTGTGATAAAGACAAGAGTCTACTCAAAAGATTACGTGAGTCTACAATACTGAAAAACAATAATTACGTATGCTGGCCACACACTTTCAAAGAACCTAAGAGGTAAAACTACGGTAGCGCTTTGTTGAATAAAATCAATAAAAGTGCCCACAGCAAGACAATATTTGCTGGATGTGACTTGTAATTCACATGCGTGCGTGCATAATTTAGGATACAAGATGTTGCAGGGCAAACTCTCAAAGGGCGGCAGTGAGTCCAAGGCCTCGATCACACTCCTTACTCTCTGCTTGTGTTCCTCTGCGAGTGGAGGCTGAAGGACACCACTCTCTATCTGAATAAGAGAATGGAGATAAGCAATTTGATTGAAAGTAAATGACAAGTGCTTAGAGAGAATAATTACAGTATAACAAGATATGTAGTGATGGCAAAGAATAGAGTGGGATGTGAAATTATTTGACCGGCATGACGAAAGTCACGCAAAGGAAGATTACAGAAGTTAATTGCATTTTTTTTTTTTTAAATTGTAAAAAAAAAAAAAAAAGGAGGATAAGCGGTTTATAAAATGGATTGAGTAGAACCAGAGCAAGTGGCTTGACAAGCACATGGGCTGTCTCAAGGAGCTTGAGTCGGCTAATTTTCAAAGGCATGTTAAGATATTTCCGATGCATGTTTTAATTACCCGTTAAGTGCCACTATCCAATCACTGTGCAGCAAATAGAAATAAAGAGTGACTCTTAGTGTGTCATAGTTGACACATATTAGCATTATATAAACATAATAAACTCCATTATATAAATAACATTGAACTAAAAAAAATATATTTCCCTTGAAAAGAAAAGTTTGGACACTTCTGAAATAAGGTATTCACACTTTGGTGCCTATGAATAAAGTCGAAATCATGCGCTTGCGAGTATGCACGCACACACTCAGGTATGCTTATGAACTCAAGGACAGGAGGTAAAATATGACTATTGCACCAGTTATCTGGAAGTGCAGGTAAGTTCTTCATGAAATGAGATTTCACTAGAAAATACTGGCAGACAACTGTGCGTGAGATTGGGTGGGAGCAGAGGTGACGACAGAGCAAAATTTATATCAAGAGGAGAGCGTGTCGCACTGAAAGCTGTCTGGTCATGCAAATGAGTTCACCTAGTCGCTGATTTCCAGACACACACGCTCCGGCAGAAGCCGTCATTCTGTCGCTCCACCTGTTCTGAGCTACTCGGCATTAAGATCCATTTGTGTTCGGTACAATCCACGTCTGAGACCTTAATAATAAAATGTTTCCTCTGTAGATAAATAAAACAATTCCAACAAGGAGCTTTCACTCCATTGGCTTTTAGTTTGACTATCATCGCGGTTTGATCAATTATTTAGCGACAATTTTAAAACATGTCTGGTTGTGCTTGAAAGCTGTTACGTGCAACATCTTCATTGCAGTAATGTTCATTGTTCAATAATTCAGAATATTGAGAAAGAACCATGATAAAAGATTTGCGGGGATGCTGGTGTGGCGAGTAAATAAACGTGGATGTGAATAATAGAGACGGAATAACGGACGGTCCAAAAAATTATGGTAATTTTATTCAAACATTACAGAGCTTTGTTTTTAAAGTGCAATAATGAATGTTTCATTAGTGCAGGCAGTGCAAGAATTTGTCTGTTTTTGACCTTCAACTTGATTTAAATTAAAGCCCTCACTCCACCTCAAAATGAAATGTTATGGAGAAAACAATGAGGGTGACTTTGGATTTAGTTTTGAGTCCATCAATGTGTGTTTGTATAGTTTGCACTACATGGATATGGATACCTGTGTGAGGAGTAGCCTGAGGGCTTGTGATGCTTCTTGGCCGAGCTTCTTAACCCCTGTCTTCTCCACTGCATCCATCACCTTGAGCAGGTCAGGTTCCCACTGTACCACCAGATTGCCGTGTCGAATAAACTACACAAAAACACACATACTCGGCATATTTCAACACGAAGGAAAAAGAAATGTAGTGATTAGAATAAATGAAGGTGTGGGCTGTGTGTAACATCTCACAAGTGCGATGACCCTGAGAACGGCTGGGTGCAGGAGGAAGCTCTCGTCCGAGCTACGCAGGCAGTAAAGGAGGAATCCACTCCATGGCTGACAAACCTCATAATTGGCTAAAACACAACACATGAATAACTCCAGAAAAGTTAAGCATTTTTTGATCATTTAATAGTAAATGAGTGTATGTAAATATGTTTAGTTTGCTTTTAAATATTATGAAGGGGTGACAGAGCCTTTAACTTTTTATGACCCGACAGCATCTCCCGAATATTAAAATCACGTTAATTAATTTACAAAACTTTTTGTGGTAGTGATGGGTGGAAACGTTTAAATATTGATGTTTGGCAAAACGTTCCTGCCCTATTTTGTGTTTATTGCTGCTTTTGTCAGCTTTGATTTACGAGCACGAAGAAGACGTCATGAAAGCAGCTTACATTAAGACTGTCTTTTCTTTCCTAATGGTCTGAAAAATATTTCTATGCGGTCTCTCTCTCTGACTGCAAAAATGGAAGTCAACTGTCTGGGGGTAGACTAAATAGGGACGAGTACAATATAGTGAAAGGGCAGCGGTGACACGAGATATTATTTTATGAATACAAATGATACCAGTCTGAGGGCTCTTCCTCTGAAGGAAGCCAAGTACGGAACTTAGGCAGTTGACTGAAGCTCTCAGCAGCAGCTCATTTTTCTGAAGTGGGCGAGTCGAGAAGTCGTTATACCTCTCGGGAGAAGAAGAATTATGTTACACTATAAAAAAAACATCTTGATGCCTGACGAAAACATGAATACTATATTTAAATATTGCTATCTGACATAATCAGAAATAAAAAGCATAATGGAAGCCTAAACAGAGCACCGAGAATGTTTTCTTCTAAAGTACTCAAGTAGGCCAGGCAGATATAATCAAAGTACTCAGGAGCAAGAAGAGTAGGAAGGGATGAGAGAAATGAGGATAGAGGTAAAGTAGAGGACAAGAAGGTGAATAGAAGAAGTGCTTTGTTTTGTTTTTTTGTCCTTCTACCAAACTAGGGCAAAGCAATGGAGCATTTCTCAGTTGCACCAGTATTGGAGAGAGCGAGACTGAAAGATTTATAACCTGTGATATGCAACAAAAATAAACAGTAAAGTATTCAGACAGGCATACAAATTATACGCTATACTCAATCTCCCGCTGAGGTCATACAACCTGTAAAATAAGTCCGCTGAGAGCAATTAAGAGGCACTCAGCCCCTCGGGAGCCAAGAGGGAATAATGCGCCATCTTCAGGTTCCAGGGGGGCGTGGCCAACTAAGCCTGGGGAAGTGGTCACACACACCAATGCGGAGGTCAAGTCAACATCGAGTAAGGCCTGAAGCAATCTCAAGTAGCTGACTGGAAAAGAAAAAAAAAGGAGGAAAAGGAAAATAAAATGTGAATGGCTGGGGGGAAGAAAAGATTACAAGGAGCTTTTAAAATATATGAATCAGTTGTGACTCTTTTGTGTCTTTGTTGATGTTGTTCCATAACATCTTTAACGACTAATTATAAAAACAAGTAATTGCTTGATTCTTTTGCAAACTTGTTTAAGATTCACTCGACTCGACCGATAGACAGGGAGGGAAAATTGAAAAGATAAAATTGGAGAGTAAATTTTGCTGAGGTTCTTTCAGACACAACAGCATATTCTGAACAGTAATTGATTTTGATGTGAGGCCATTTTGAAAGAAAATAAGATAATTGCAGTTTGGCTAATTGTTTTGTACCAGGGTGAAATAACACAAAGGGAAACAACAAAAATCAAAGCAGCATTACCCCGAATTTGAAAGATGCAGTCTTTAAAAATGGCCATTTTGCTCACATACTTTTCTTTTTTTTTTTTAGTTTTTGAATTTGTTACCCAGCAAGAGAGTATCTGTATTCCTTTTCTGAATGAGTATTCGCTGCACTGCAGTGTCCAGGCTCCAACTGAGGCTTTTGTGAACCTTAAATAAATGGAGAGAGACAGAAAAAAAAAAGTGTGGAGTAACTGGCTTGGTTTGCAATAAGAGTCCGTTTTATCCTCGGCTCCAAGGAAGCTGTGAGGTGACAGCAAAATGCGTTGAACACAGCAGCCGTCCAGTTTTGTCTTTGGAATTGAAGCTGTGTGCGTCTTGCCCTTGATTTGGTGAATTGGCGGCCAGACATAGTAATGAAGAGCAACAACGTGTACCTGGATGGAGTGCTCGTGCTGCAAAGTGATGAGGGAGGATAGGAGGAGATGACTGCAGCACAGCAGGCCTGAGGAAGGAGCAGCTGAAGAGAGGACGGATGGCGCAGAGGATGAGGAGAGGATTATCTGAAGCTGCTCTATCACTCCACAGTTGGAGAGTAGCATGGAGACAGCTGGGGAGGAGAAGGTGCCGCATCGTGTGTCAGCATGTGCGTGTGTGGTTGCCCGTCACAGGCCTGTCACTTTTTGTGTGACTTTAATCATCCCCTCCAAAAAAAAAAAAAAAAAAAAAAACACCCACACGAAGCTTGTAAAACCAACACATAACTTGTGACCAATATAGAACTAAAATTTTGATTTAATTACATTTTTCTAATACTTTATTTTGGCCTAATCAATCCCATTTTTTTGTCCTAGCGGGGCTTGGAATTTTTTCATACTATTTATAAACCTGAGTCTTGAAAAAATTGCTCAATTAATTCATGAATGAATCCATCAGGGGTTCCTATTGAATTGTAAATTTTTGTTGATGTTTTTTTTTTTGGGAGAATAAATTGGAGAAAGAGAGCGTGACAAACCTTTGCTAGTGCAGTGTGGAGGAGAGAGACTCAAGCAGCAGTACAGGTAGCTCAAGGCAGGCAGCAGACTCTCGGTGTTGGACTGATGCAGTCTACCTGCAATATTACTCACTTACACACACACACACACACACATGCTAAATCAGGTCTGCTGGTTCTGCTCCCCACATCATCAGGTGATATGATGACCTCACTCGTACAGAACAGTGGTCAAAAAAGTTCATTTAAAAATGACAAGTTGGATGATGTGTGATAAGAAAATAGTGTGACCTTCCAGCAGAGCTGTTTTAACCTCACCGTGGTAGAACAACTTGAAGTCAACTTCGTCCGTCTTGCTGCAGGGTAGGGAAGGAGGGGTGCTGGAGCGAGTTACGCAAAGCAGCCTGAGCAACAGTGGGAGCGAGTTAACTGCAAGAGGAACAGGGGGAGAAAAAGAAAATACTGTATTTTTAGTATGTTGCAAAAGGCTTGTACATTTGAAAGCAAAGAGATTTTAATTGATAGAGAAATCATATTTTTTTTATCTTTACGGTGTGGTTATTTATGTGCAATGATTTAAAAAACACACCTTCTTCAACATGTTTCTGTCCTTGTACATGGCTCTCCACACTGAGTTTCTGCAACGCCTGGAGCAGAGCAGGCTTCAGACTGGTACACAAGTCAGCTTCAAAGTCACTTTGACCATCCAAGAGAGTCATCAGAACTGACATTGCTCGCTCTGCAAGTGAGGCCTCCCTTGTGCAAACCATGTCCTGGACAAAAAAAAGAAGAGGAACAGAATATGCAACTTGATCATCCCTTGATCTTGCCAATGTTGTTTGACCTTGACCAGTCAGATCCAACGATTGAATAGCATCTCAACTTTTCGAGCACAATGGCTTCATTGTTTCAAAATGACACTCCTAAACACCAGTTTACTCATTCCAAAAGTCATCAATCCTCTCTCAGTTTTATACCGAACTTCTATCTGCAAAATGTTTCTGGTCCCTGTGTATCTTTATCTCACCAGGAGGAGCAGGATGACAGATGGGTATTTCTTTAACACAGACAGTAGCTCCACAATCTCTGCGGCAGGTTGCTGTTCTTCTGTCTGCACACAAAAAAAAAAGAAAAAAAAAACACTTAGATGAGTTTAAGAAGCTAGAACGGATATAATTCCGAGGGAATAAACCAAATGCTCTTCACCACATCCAAGTCTGAATCTGTGGACTGTGTTTGTCTGGTCAACCAAAATTCCAAGACCAGGGCCCCATATTTGTCTTTAAGCAGCAGATGGCCACAAATGAAGTGGAGGACGGCAGGATGGTGGATGTAAAGGGATGAGAAATTTCGACAGGAGGAGAGGGCCTTGTCGATACACACCAAAGGAGCCTAGAATGAAAAAAAAGACCTCTATGTATAAATAAATAAACTATATTGCAATATGGTGTATTATTAACTTAGCTACCCCATCAAGTGTGGTGCTTCCATCCTGTGTCATCGCTAGCAGGTAAAGCGAAGACTGCAGGACCAAGGTAGGCAAGGTGCCGCTGCCTTCCTCTTGCACTGAATGCAAGAGCCACAAGACACTGGAAAACACGATCTGGTCCGGGAGGAGCCTAGTTCATACGTGCAAGCAGAAGATACGTAAAGGTCAACCTGAGGGCAGCAGAACGCTGAGTAAACATTCAGGACTAACCCCAAAAAAAAAAGAGGAAAGAAATCCACATGATTAGCTTTTTTTTCTTCTATTAACAATATAATTCTACGAGAGTGTCTGGTGCCTGATCTTTGTTTCTAATCTGTGTGTACCTGTCGCCTTGGTGGAGAGCGAGGTGGAGTATAATCACCAGACAGTATTGAGTGGCTCTCGGGCCTTTATAATCACACAGTTGGAGCCCCGGGGACTCGCACAGCAGAGTCGGCCAGTCTGAGAGCCGACAGCACAGAGAGGAAAGATTGTATTGCAGGAGTGTTTCTATTTCGTCTGCATCTGGGAGAGGGGGGGGGGGGGGGGGGGGGGGAGGACCCATGAGAATAGAAAAGCATTGGAATCAAGGCGAGAAGTATGCACAAACTTTAAGTTCCTCATAAAGTTAAGATTTTTTTTTTTTTTTACTTCGTTGAAAATTTAATAAAGGTAATAAAAACATGTTATGTAAAAAAGGGGAGGCCACTGAAATATGGAATCTAAAAGAGAATAGCAGAGGCTGTAATAAAGACCTGGAATTTAAGAGTTGGAAATTAAAAAAAATAAAATAAAATAAGTTATGATGAAATTGCAGAAAACAACAATATAGGGGCATTTGTATGAATGTCTAAAAAATTTATCAAGCCTCTAAAATGAGAAACGAAAAGTCACTCAGAATAATAAAAACGGAACGCTAGCGAAATAATCGAGAAACAAATTATGGAAAGGTGTTTGATCAAGATATCGACAAAGAAATAAAGGCTCACAAACTAAATCAGAGAACAGCAACGTGGCTTGCACGCTGCATTTTTCTATCTGCTTACCCTGCTGGGAGGCGCCGGAAGCAGAGACTGACTGGGAGATCAAACACACACTGAGTTTCTGCAGGAAATCACAGCAAGCTGCGTTCAAATGTGTGTTTCTGAAAAAAATATGCAAGTATGGAAATGTTGAAGACTGCAGTAAATACGATTCAGCAAAGAATGATGCAGAAGAAAACATTGTTCAGTTGACTGGATTTTAAACCCCAAAAACAAATAGACATAAGAAGGTGTATAGAATCAAAAACAGGGATGTAGTCAATGTTTTCCAACAGAGAGAAGGATCAACTTTCTGAGACACGGTTGTTTAGCTCACAAAGACACACAAATCCATCTTGCTGTTTGCGTGTATCCTCTTGGGTTATCCAGTTACAGTGTACCTGTTTGCCGCACAGAAAATCCCTTTGTGCTCCAAAGCCAGCTTGTAGAAACCAGAGGATGCTGAAAGGAGGAAAAAGGATGAAACAGTAAGTCGGGTGAAGACAGACAAGCAGAATTAGAGAAAGCAAACAGCGAAAGATTTTTTTTTTTTTTTTAAAAAAAGGCTGTTTTACAATTTAGCTATGTGTACGTGGACACAGTTTCTTTAATCCGATCAGAGTTCGAATTAAAATTCTTAATTAAAATGCAATCAAATCAAATGCACCATTTTTGTAGGCAAGTCTGAAAATAAATAAATAAATAAATTTAAAAAATCGCAAAAATTTTACTTACCCAATTTATTTGCAAAGGCTGGCATAACAGATGGAAGAAGGGTAAATTGCCAAGACAAGACTGAGTAGAAAATCTCTAATATCTGAGGATTGGGTGCACATTCACACACCCTCTACACACACAAATCAAAATGAAAGTACTCGACAGGATTGATTGTGATGCAGTTGGGAAGAGAAGATGATGGAACAGATGTTTGCAACTTGGCGCTGACACTCACAATGACGGTGGGTATCCAGACGGAGTCACAATACTGCAGCAGGCATTGGCATAGAGACACGACCGAGTCAGGTCCATGGCTCTCCTTCGACGGAGCTGTGAAAGCGTTCTCCTTTAAAACGGGATCCGATGCACACTCCTCAGCCAATCTAGCGTAGACAGATAAACATCATTACTCCATCAGTTTTGATGATTCTACCTCGATATAGAACTTAATGTACGTATATTTAAACCTCATGGCTGACCTGCAAGCAGTCTGAAAACAGAGCAGGGACTGGAGTAGATATTTTTCTGACCAAGATTCCAGGCTGTTGTGCTCGGACTTCTTCAGACTCACTTGTTGATGATAATGATTGAAAAACTAAAGGATCAATCGAGACATGACAATTGATCAGGAGGGTGACTCGTGCATATTTTCTATTTTTGTTTTTAAAGATATTGCATGTGAGTATACTCACTCGACTTGGCTGATCACTCGAGGCAGGTATGGGAAGCTCCGCGAATCTGTTTGTGATGGCCCTCAATATTTCTTGTAACGCCTCGTATTGGACTGGGATGGACTGGTGGTTCAATCTGGAAAGGTTTTAACCAACGGTTGAATATAAATATTGAATACAAAGTGATTCCTTTTTTTTTTTTTTTTGACGTGAGTAGGCTCATATTGTGTAGTAGTCTGTAAACAAGTTGTATCAAGGATGAGCTGTGTGTTTGTTGGACTAACCATTATTTTTAGCAAACTGTTTTTCAAACTATAATGGATCCAATTTTACGTCACCAATCCTGAAGGTTATTGTGAAGAGCTTTTGCAAGCGTCCTTGAGGTTATCATTTGTGTGCTTGTTTGTACCTAAAAAGGGCGGAGGAGGCGCTGGCAGCTTGTATGGCCACTCTCAAGCACGGAGACGAAAGTCCACAAAGCACAGCTTCGGAAACTGCCCCAAATGCTGGAGGACTGAGGAAGAGGCGCACATTTGTGGGCTGCCTGCACACAATTTACAATTTGTAAATTCTCAACAATACACAAAACACAGAGCTGGGTATTACATAATAAATAGGGCCATTATTGACATTCCAAATATTGACGTTTTTTTTCACTGTTACATTATGCAGCAACAAAACTATTGTCTGACCGATGCCGCAATAGTGGTCTGCCTTTCAACTTTTGCGTACACAAACACACAGTCACACAAACTGTATACTCATCCCTGCCCTAACCTAGCCTTAACTAAAAACGACTTTAACGAGCTTTTAAAATTGCGATGAGCCTTGACGCGACTGGGACATGTATGATACTTTTGCTAGTTCAGCATTTTCTGCTTTACACTATGTCACACAACGTAAAGGACAACTTTTTGTAATTTGTGAGCGAGAAATTGGAATCATCCAATTAAAATTCTATCAGTCTTGCAAAAATGTTAGTGTGCTGATATACAGCCAGCTGACAGTTCTTTTTAATCTAATTAAATTTCCTAGTGCAAATTATAGAGTGCTCAAAATACTTTCAAAAGTGATCTTTTTATCCATCACGAGTGTATTAGTTATTTTAAAACTATTTTTTGCAGTCCCACCTTTCCAGTATTTTGGTGAGGAGGAAAAGTCCTTGCTTCAGCACATCCACGTTGGTCAGCTGCATTGCCTGCTTCAGACTGCGCACCAGGGACTCAATACCTAAAATCAAAAAAATCTGTTCAATGCCAGGACACAGCATCTAATGAAATGCAGAATAAAATAAAAAAATATGTCACAGCTACCAAACAATAGCAGTATTATAACTTGAAGCGTCCTCACCATAAACTGAGTGACACTGGGAGAAGAATTGTGGGTCTTCAATAAGTAACACCAAACAGTTGTAGGCAGACCACAGCAGCACCTCACTATTTGTATCCGCCAGGCGGTCAAAGAGAAACTCTTTAGGAGGGAGGAAGATTCAGACAAACAATTCTGAGGGACAAAATAAATACCAATCTCTCACACAGAGAACTATTAATTCAACACGAGGGAAGAGAATGAGTAGAGACGCTTTCAATGGCCAGTTGGGTGTGTTCACTCCCAAAACGACGCAAACACCCCTTTTCTAACTACTAAAATACCAAAAGAAAGAAAACTCATAAAATTAGACTTTGCTTTCCAGGACATTTCCGCTGGGCACAGAAATAGGAACTAATGATAACAGAAATGAACCACACCCACAACGGCGCAAACTGCCTTCTTTTAAAATGCACAAGCTTGCACAGGTCCACAAATACAGCAAAACCTGGTCCAGCCCACATACACTAGACTCACACTGGAAACAAAAACAAAGCCCCAAGAGTATCTGGTGTATGTACCTTACCTGGTATGTCAGCTTCGATAAAAGGACCACTGTACTGAGTGGGAGAATGAACAAGAATAGATGCGATACACTTTGCACTGGTCGCCCGCAATATATTATCACCACTCAACAGTAACTGCAAATAGAGAACAGGCTCTGTTAGAAATCAACAAGCACGTCAAGACACATGGCTCAGAAAAGGTTTGCATGAGATGAGCTAGAAATGACTTAGTTATATCTGTGTCAAAGTCTGATCTTACTTTTTTTTTTTTTATCTCTCATGTTAATGTTAGTAGGTTTGCTAAAATTTGTTTTCATGATTGATTGGATTTCCAGGTAGATTATTAAATTTGTTGCACGAATAAATACAACAAGTCTGTTCTGCTATGTGATCCAACACAAGATATGCTAAAGCAACATTGATTTCCCAGACGTGAAGCAAAAATATTTATCCAGAGCTGAACCCCTTGATTCCCTTTGCAAAGACACATTAATCCAGGATTAGCCAATCTCAATATCCAAATACAAGTTGAGGTCATGCAGGCAGGATGTTTGGACAGAGACCTTTTTCAGGATGAGAGGGAGATGGCAGTGGTCCGGAGTCTGTTGCTCTTGGTTTGGACTGCTGGAAATGATGTTGCCATTCTGGCTGCACATGAACTGATCACCGGCGTTGCTCATAAGAACCGAAACTGCCTCTCCCCACTGAACTAAAATCCACAGAAGAGCTATGAAATAGAAAATATGGTGTGAAAACATTTCATGACATCTATGAAATATTATACAAGTTGAATTATTATGGAAAAACAGTCTCTGTGCAGCAACATGTTAGCCTAACAATTTTGGCTGAGGATGATAAAATACTGAACAAATGCAATATGCTGATATATGAATAAAATATAGTGGTTTAATATACACTGTAGTGTTGAGGTCATCATAAAAATAGAGCACATTAAAAGTTTATATAAAGCCCACAAGTCTCATATGGAGGGTTAAACACTAGCAACTGAGTGTAATGAGTGTTTTGGGGTGTATATAATATAGGCTAATCTTCATTTAAATAAATGTCAAGGTATAATACTCAAAGTACATTTCCACAAAAATCCTGAAAACTCATTAAGTATTAGATTATTTAAATGGAATCACAGTGTGTCATCCTATAAAAATGTAAATGAAATTCTGTTTTGACGTGTGAATAGAATAAGAAGGAGAAAATGTTCTGGAACGATCTCAAACATACAATCATGAAAATCATCCTTTTCTAACTCCTGAATGATGCCATTGTCAAACTGGCCATGACCGTAGACTTAGCGCATTAGCGACTGCGGCTAGCATATTCTAACCTTGAAGGTATAATAGAATAAATCTTTATGAGGATACTTGATTTTTTTTCTTTTTTATAAATTTAAGTCCATATAACTCACAACGAGCTGAAATTATAATGACTGTCGCTTTCTTATCCATCAAATGAATGTGATGAGAGATCATCACGCAATATTTTTTGCTCACCAATGCAATTGTTGATGAGCTGAGGGCAAGTGGCATTGACAAAAGTCTGTCGCAACAGGATACAGACTCTCTCCCGAATGGTGACCGGTAGTGACTGAGCTGTTGAGCCTCCGGAGCTCCCCAACAACTTGAGCCAAACGTACACAACTGAAGCCTTCACCTCTTCATCCGGATACAGCAAAATCGAGCAGAGTCGCTCAAGTAAGGGCACTGGAGAGGGGGGCATAGATATGAGTAAATATGTTGGGCTATAAATTGCACACATAAATAGCCAAAGAATTGCAACAGTGGCTAGAATCGTTCGGGGAATACCGTAATCGGTCATATAAATTGGGAAAACGATGAAAGAAAAGTTGGTAAGTAGGTCTGTGCTGTCTACCTTCTAAACTCGATAAGGTTTAGTTAGGTTCAAGCACCACATACATTTCTTTTGCGACATAGCATTAACACTAACAACTTCTTTCCAGGAAAACGAAGGTTTTCTTGTTAAAGCGATTTAACGATTAGCCATATCCCTGATTTATAGAATGTACATTGCTAACAGTCAGCTAAAAGCCTGAGTTCAAATAAACAAGGCTGAGGTAGACTTGAGCAGAAAAAAAAAGAGGTTTGTACGTCCGTAAAGCTCAAGTAATACCACATAAATCATAGCAATAAGTTGTAGAAAGAGCAGCTGGCAGAAGGAAATGCAGGAGGATAAAGTGTTTAACTCCGTGGCAGTGATTGCGGCGGAAAATAGGAGGAGAGATTCGACCGAGGGAAGCCGTCGACTAAGTAGGCGAGTCGAGCGAAAGCCAGGCTGCTCCGTGAAGCAGATCAAGAGCCGAGCGAGGGCTTCCGGACATGTTTGATTAAACCAACCAATATGCGGCAGCCGAAATGAGATTCAGAGGGAAGAGTTGGAAGCTCAAAGAACATTAGGAGAAAATAGACAGAGGTGCCAGAGGTTGTGCTGCTGTTTGCCAAGAGATACAATAATTCCAAAACAGATGTTTTTTGGAGGCAATCATTTTTTTTTGGAATGACCTTCCCGCTTGCTCTGTGTTAAATGATTTGAACTGTGTTTACAAATCAGATTAAGATATTGGATCGGTGGAAAGGCGGACGGCAAGAGTGATAGTGTGACTTCTTCTGCGTTCATGTTGTCAGTGCGGGGTTGTTGTCGTTAGTGATAACAACCCCGCTGAGATGTGTTGAGTGACAGGCCGCAGAGAGACAAGTCAATACGGGTAGCCCGCATCTCGCATCAGCATGGGGCGCCTCGCTACGATTTGCTTCCAAGTGAAGCTTGTAAAACCCGCCGAGATGCTCCATCAGGGTGAAAACATTGCACAGAAAGAAGGCAAGAAGTCAAATATTTTTCTTTTTTGATCTTAGCAAGCTCACCATATTGAGTCACCAGGATGAGGGCCACACTGGGGAGTGTTTCTATTAAGCTCCCTAAGAAGTTGAACACTGGCAAGAAGCTCTTCACGTTCAGCTGGTCGATCACCTAGAGCGGCAATATAAATCATAAAACCACATAACGCGGCAACAAATCGATATAAAGATAGACATGGTCTGAGTAGTCGAATCAATACCAAGTTTTGAACGACTTATTTATCGTTGGTGTGTCATCAGAAAATAATACTGCCTCATTTTCCAGGAACCTGCATTGTGTCTGTTTCTAATCATGCAAATTTCCGAAGAGATGAGTTTTGTATTTCTCTCATCAACTTTGTCAGCTATAATTTTTCCCTCCCCCAAAAGGTTACACGGAACGGCGAGATATGCATGAGTTGTGTTTACTAAACAATTGTACGAGTTGGTTGCAAAAGTGGCATGTGTACATAAGGAGATTTTACCCGCTCTAAATCTAAACGTGGCTTTCTTACCTGTTTGTTTATTTGATCCAAAATGTAATGTAGCGGCAGCTCACTCTGCAGCTCCACTAGCAACAGAACTAGAACTGAACAAGATGTACACACAATCAATTATGCTAGCATAGCAAGTCATTTAAGTAAATAATGTGTCCCTTATTTTCCACTATGTGTCATTATGGTATACTGAATTTACAATTACTACCGTATTTTCCAGACTATAAGGCGCACCGGACTATAAGGCGCACCTTCAATGAATGGCCCATTTGAAAACTTTGTCCTTATATAATAATAAAATAAAATAAAAGCTGATTGAGACAATGATAATCATGAAGAAAACTTAACACCAATTAAACAGCTATGTAAAAACGCTTGATCATATTTACTCTTTACCTTGATCCACTTTTTCCAGAGTGGCTGAGTCCACCATAGAGTGAAGCATCCCTGTGGATAGAAGAATGATGCTAGGTTTGATTTAACCTCCGTGCAGTGATATTGCTTACCCAGTAGAGAGTCGATAAAATGTATGGAGACTTGGTGGTCTTGCTGGAGCAATTGTCTCAGAGCCCCAGGAGAACACTTCAACAACCCACTGACAGCGGATAAAGCATAAGCCTTTCTGACCGACTGTGGAAAAACAGAGCAAGGAATGGAGAAGTCAAATATCACAAAGCGGGTGGGATAAATTATTATCGATACCGATTAGTCAGAAAAAGATTTGTTTCATAACCAGGAGAGAAACATTTATTTTCCAAATTTATGGTGAGTTTTATTGAAGTTTATAGCATTACAACAGATTGTTGCTAAATCTTGTCACAATGCTATTTTTTGAAAACAACTAAATCAAATATTACTCACGGAAATCTCATCACTTTCCAGCATTTCAATCACGCAAGCCATGCAGAGAAGCAGCCCCCCTCCATCTGCAGGCCCCAGGCGCCCACTCCATCTTGGGTCGTGCCTGAAGTGAATCTTGTCATATATTATCTCCTTGCTTGCCATTTTGGTGCTATCACATTCTAAATCACATACAGAAACAAAACACGAAAATAATTGTTGCAATTTCAGCAAGGCAACCAATGTCTAACTTGCGGCACTTTTTTTTATATTTAAAATATTCAAAAACATTACCTTTCTGTAAGGTTTAGCGAGATAAACAGCAGCCAAATTCCTGTATAATAATGCTAATGCTAGTTTGCTAACACTTAGAAGGCAACAGGCTACTGATTTTTGAACCTGAAACTTTATTTATATGAAAATTAGTGACAAAAACTGCTTGTACATGTAAATACCAATTGAAATATTTTAAAGGTATTTTCATAGGGCCATCCCTTCAACAAAGACTTAAAATGTATAACAAGTAGTGTAAATAGTTTACAAGACTCAAGTACAAGAACCCAAAATCATGTTGCACTTCTCTGCCACAGTTACTTCACATTCTCTTGTAAATATTGGAACAGCCACTAATGTGTAATTAAAAATAATACCAACTCCATTATTTCAGAAGATGAATTGGAACAATTAAGCTTATTATGATAGCAATTAGGTTCTTGAAAATAAAGTATCACAGACTATCCTTTTTGTTGTTGTTGTGAAAGCTTCTTTCCATCACAAGAAAAATATGCAACTTCTCTGAATGCATTGTTATTGTGCAGGAAGTGTCAGCAGATAATGCGGGAATATTTCAAAACTCTATATGAGACTATATTTATTATGCTTGAGCAGAGTAGATGCATCAGCCTGTGGCTATGGTGATAAAAATATGTTATGAGGCCAACAAAGCACGCAGCCGTCACGCAAACAAATGTGCAAAGTTACGTGGAATTGATGTGAGCCACTTCCTGTTGCGCAACACGTCTTTCATCTCTTTCCAGCCACCCTCAATACATTTTGTCACGTAAACCCTGCATTTTTTTTTGGGTCCATTGTTTCCACCGACGATTGATTGCATTTTTGCAAATTGCTAATGATAAATAATGACATAATCTGACGTTTAACACAGAGTAGCTGACATCAAGTGAGTCGGAGGAGGGCCAGCCGGCCCATCGGAGAGGAGGGTCATAGGAGTGAGCTGACACCACTGAAATGCATCAGGTGCATCTCACCCACAGAGCGGGAAAGTACTGAATTCACCTCAGTGGATTATATCTGATCTAAAGATGATTATTACTAAAAAAAGGATCACACTCAAAGAGCAATTTGGAATATAAATGATGAGAAGGTAAGTGTGGCAATTAAATCTTTTGTTCAATTTCGATTATTAATTGTTTTTTTTTTTCTCTCTCTTTTGAAAGTTTATATTATTTTACTAAATGTGCCTTGATTTTGATTCACCTAGTTCACAAAAAAAAGAACACAATGAAAAACACCCTGCTTATGTTATGGAAACAATCGAATGACAATCAATATGATAAATCATCAAGTTCACTTTACATGATTAATGTCCTCAAATTTCATTCATATATTCTTTCATTCATTCATTCTTACATGACATAAAATAATACATGAATTATAAAGATGAAAAACAGCCCGTGCAAAATATAAACCACAGCTAAGACGGAAAAGATACAAACGTCTGTCACCACTTGCTGAGATACAACGGACCTTCACATGCAAAACCACAAAAGCCTCATGATACATATTTGTCAAGCGTCATTGCTCTCTTTTCTTTTTCGAAGTAGACAGGCTGCGATACTGAAGCACAATATGCTTCCATCTTTTTTTTCCCCAGATGCTTTTGCCTTCACTTATCTGTAATGCCTCAAAGCTATTCCCCCGCTCTCACTTGCCTCATCAGCACTTTCAAGCTGATGTCATGCATAATAAATAAACGGAGGTAATTATACCAATAACACTGGTTGTTGTTATTGCCCTTTGCTGTCACATGCCCACATACTGGGGGTTGCTGGTACTGTCTATCGTGGGGGCGAGAACCTTCATATTCTGTCCTCGGATGAGATTTTACACAAGAGAAACAAACTCAAATTAATTAAACTCATATGAATGACAAGTGTGACTATTAATGACTAAAAAAAACAAAATGCTAACTAGCGTAATGTAATTATTCAAAACAATGTTTATGTTCTATTCATGATGTATTTTATCCCTCAAAATACTTTTTTTTTTTTTTTAGATTCGAATATTCCTACAATATGTACCTGACAGAATTTGATTGAGGACTTCTTTATACGCAATACGGTTGACTTGAGCTCCATCCGGTCGTTTACTTTGTGAGCTAATGTGATTTTGGGTGAAATTGATTTTTTGATTGATGATCCCGAGGCTGACTGTATATTCTCATTTGTATTCTTCCTCTTTTTATTTCTTTTCCACGCAATTACCTTTCCTTGCACTTTTGTTGTTCTCCTAAGATTCTTTTTCTCACTTGTACTCACTTCTTCAACTTGTCTCCCCCCTCACGTTCTTTAACGGGGGTCCTGACAACACCATTTTCAACTATGAACTAAAAATCGATCTGTCGCTCAGCCATCTTCCCACATTCTATCTTTCTGTTCCCCTTCTCCTCCTTTTTTGTCATGTCTGTATCCATGAGGAACCCACCCCATCGCCGGCGCTCTTTGGGTCCCGTCTCACCCAAACGGATCTATAGAAACCTGTCGGTCCGGTTAAGGGGAGGAGAGTCATCTGTCGACGAGCAACCTGACGCACCCAAGAACCTTGGAAAATCTCCTGATGTGGTAAGATTTCTTCTATGGCCATCGCTCAAAAACTTTTCACCTTACCTCGTCACCTACATACCTCACCATCTTCCATTAGTACACAACCTTGTGGGATGCGGTGGAGAACGAAGACACATTGGCAGTACAAAGTCTTCTGTCCCGAATCCACAATAGCTATGGAGGCGGAGGAGGTGGTGGTGGAGGAGGAGGGGGAGGAATTCTGTGGGAGAGAGGAGAAAAGAAAGACAGAGACTGGGTGAAAGAACGGGAGAGGGGGGTGAACAGAGTGAGCGAACAGGGCCTTGTTCCTCTAGATGTGGCCGCCCTGACCCATAATTCACCTCTGCTCCACGTTCTGGTAAAGGCTGGAGCTAGGCAGAACCCAACATGTAAGTTCATGATTCAAAACCTTCATGGCGAAATCCAAAACTAGCAACAAATGAAAAAGAATCTGTACTTGATGTTCTCCTTGCTAGTATGCAGACCAGAAGAATGGGCAATTAAGCTTGATGATCTCGTGACGTTGGCGAAAGAGAAGGTGGATGAGAGGAAGGAGGAGTTGTTGAAGAAGGCCGGAGCAGGAGCTCATGCACAGGCTGATGTCCACAGACAAGTCAGACTCTGGAGCCTCAGATTGCAACTTTACTGCCGCATGAAGGAGAATTTCCACCGCACAGGTCAGTTAGAGCATTTTAAGCATTATTATATATTTTTTCTTTCATATTACGAAATTTCTTGGCCAGAATAACAATTTCTAAAATTCAAAATATATTTGTTTTTTCCCCTGACTCTAATTAAAAAAAATATTCAAGACAGTGAAACCTGATCCAACAGCAGAATTTTACCGAAGGCTATTGCTGATGTTACCGTAATAATATTGTGTGTTGTTTAATCATAGCAATTCCCCAATAGACCATTTTAGGCAGTGCCAATTAATATTCAGCGCCTTATTTTTGGCTAGAGGTGCTGAGTCTACTTGGCCGGAGTCCATGAAGCTCCCAGTGGTGTGTTTTTTTTTAAGCTTGAACAATACGTCTTAGACATTTCAACAACAGGGTCAACAATTTAACAAGAACTATTTACTATTACACCATTTTAATACTGCTCATTTCAAACTTGAAATTTTCTTTCAAATATTTGATCCAGAACTGCCATATCCTCCTTCTCAAATCTCCATTGTGGTGACCAGCACATCTTCTCTATTTGTGGCAATCAAAGAGGTCGAAGGTGACAACGTGGGGCTCATCACCTGCTACAAGGGTAGGGTATTTGAAAAAGGAAAAATAATTTGAATAATAAGAATAATCGGAGATTGTTTTGGTTTTGCAGTGGAATGGAGCACGTCTGCAAGCTTCAAGCGCATCCTTGGCTCAGCCCAAGTTACAGAAACCAAAAATCCCTCCTACACAATCCACGGACTCAATACTGTAAGATATCAAATTTCTATTTGGTAATAATTATGTGTAATAATTTGGAGTTTATTCCAACGCAGGGAGTGCATTATTTTGTCAGAGCGAGCGCCTACAATGTGAAAGGATGGGGCCCGACTCAGTGTTCCACTCCAGTCAGTGCCGCTCCCTCCAGTAAGTATATTTAACCTTGATGAACATTTTTTAAAAAAAGGCTCGATTCGCTATCATTCTTGATTTAACAGATCAATTCATAGCGGGTAGATTACTGAATTATTTAAAATGCAGAGGCTTAAAAGATGTTGCTGTGAGCTTTGTGGCATAGCTGCTGTGAGATTGAATTTATCGTTGGCAATCATTTTCGCCTCCTACTGAGAAAATATGACACGAAGTGATATGGTGATACATAATTTGGTTAAATCCTCATCTAGCAAAAAGTTAGAGTTGATATAAAAAGTCGACACACCCCTGTCCAAATGCAGTTGCTCATTTTTACTTCCTCTCTCCATTTATTTATTTTTTAATATTCAAATCATGTTGTACTTTTTGTTGCTTATAGGTTGGAGAGAGTGCGATGGTGTGAAGTCCCAATACAGAAACCACGAAGCCCTAGTAAGGAAGCTTCTGGAAGATGCCGGAGAACCTCATAACAGAGGATACTACAAAGGTAAGCTTAACACAATTTAGAAATTGTGCCAGTCACTCCCATCTGTGCTATTTTACAGAGAACCCGATATCCCAAAGTCCCAGCAAGCGTCTCTCGATGTCTCGAGGCATCAAACAACTGTTCCATTCTGCAACCAAGTTTGTTCGTCTCTTGCAGAGGTAACCCAAGAATTTATCAATAATGCAGAGATGAAGAAAAAAAAAAAAAAAGTTTTGGTAATACTGAGGAGAGAGTTGAATCAAATATTACATTGAGATTTCTTTGCTGAGTCACTTTGAGTAATAGTACATTCATCAAGACTGGCGGTTGTCATGACGACAGACTCACGAAAGCACAATTGGGGACCTCATGAGGTTCATCAATGCTTCATCAATTGATCAGCCTGCAAAATTTCAGATATAGCCGTCACTTTCTCAATTATTCTCTACTTTTAGGGGCGCGTACTTGGCAACTGTGTTTTACCACAAGGAGAACATCTTGGTGACAGCTGAAGATCAACTCCCACTGGTGGAGTTCCAGTGCTGCTCAACCACTCTCGCTCACAACTTTGTTTGGTTTTCCAAGGTGAACTCACCCATGAACATATATCAGCCGCAATATTACGACCACAGACACAACTTGATGAGAAATATAAAATAGCTATTCTGTCAGTGAGAGAAAAAAAAAAAAGTAAATCATATTTTGTTATTTTATTTGGATGTTCGGAGATGGAAAACTCCTGCAACCACATTTTAATGTTTATTTTCACCACCCACTCACAAAGTTCCATGGGAATTGGTGTGTGTGTGTTTTCTGCAAGCATTCAGACTAATTAACAAATAAAACCAACTCACCTTAAGAGTGTGTAATAATGTTCAGTTTTGATTGCACTTTCAGAGAGGGATTAATTTAAATATGTTTAATTTTGTCTTGCAAGTGCAGTGCTGTGAAACGGTTTAATTGAGAGCTGTGTAGATTAACTAATTAAAGACAGATTGCAACCGCAAGATGTATTTTTAAATATATGACTGTCATGCAAAACCAACCATTGCTCTTTTAACTGCCTCGTACTAATGTTGTGGTCTCGTCAATATACATTCTGTCTTATCAATTATTCAATATGTACGTTATTCAACGGCGTGCACAAACTGCAATTTCGGAATGCCATCTATTTCCTACAGTTATCCTGCGCGTGGCAGCAAGTGCCTCGGCTCCAGCAAGCACTCTCCTCGGCTCATTCGTCTCCCTCGTCCCTCCTACAGAGCCGGCACAATATTTTAAGAGCCGTCTCGCAACTGCAGGTGGGAAGTTTAAAGGCTAAGGCTGTAGAATAAGAAGAATTTAAATAGGTTCATTGCTATTTTAATTGCTTATGAGCACATCTTCTGATTACAGCCTCACTTCACTACCCTTGGCTATTCTCTCTTTTGTGCTAATTAATTCCCAATACGCTCATGTTCGCCGCTCCTCTTTGCTTTTGCAGTCTTCATTGGGGACGATGGACCTTGGCCAAGTGTATTATGAACCACTCAAAGACCGACAGGGCAACATTTTACTTGTGACATTAAAGGAATTCCCAAATGCTAGCAGGTGAGAACATCATTTGGAGATAGCGTAAATGTTGAGGCACTTTTGTTGAGCTGTATTGTGAAATACGGTGAAGACCATAAAGCTGCATATCGTAGTAATCTTCAGATCATATACTTTTATACTTCGAGTTACGCAATCAGGGTGTGGTTACCTTTAATACATTGAAGTTTGGGGTTTTCTTTCATTCAAGCCCTCCTGAGCCTCCACTGCAATGGATGCCTCTGGCTCGCCTGGAGAAAAACCGTAGCAGAGCTCCTTTGCTGCCTGAACCCACCGCTATGGATATGCTGTATGAAGACCTGAGGGTGAGGCTTGATGGGCTAAAAAAAAAAAAAAAAAAAGAAAGAAATGAAGAATGTGACAGAGACAGACTAACAATTCCTCCTGTAAATATTCATATTCAGCCTTTGGCTATTCCAAGTAAAAAAAAAAAAAAGAGCTATATTTAATTTTTTAAACAGCATTTTCTTTTCATCCCATTTGGCAGGTGTACAGAAATATTCTGACTTGTAGAATTGAGCAATGTTTTCCACAAACTGATTTGGCATGATCCCTCAAGGGGAAATTCAACTCACACAAAACTGAAAATTGTTATTGTGTAAACTTAATGGTTATGTGTATTGTCTACAAAATTGGGCCCTCTAAGTAAAAAAAAGAAGGTTCTACACTTTTTAAGATGCGGTATGGTGACGGTGCCTTGCTCAAGGGCACTTAGCAAGCAAATTAGCGTCTCTCCAACGACGGCCATTTTGTCCACTGTGGGACTTAAACTGTTCGCCTGGCTCCAGTTTTATAGATAAGCTAAAAAAGACTAACACTGGAAAAAGGACTATACAAACTCACATAGCTAAAAAAAAAATTAAGAGAATTCACATAATCAAACAGCACAATATTTACCTTTGAATGAAAAGTGCACACAAATCTCAACACGTTCTTTCGGTACGTCAATTAACTGTGTCCCTTGACAACATATACAAGCGGAACAAAAATAATTTCAATCATGTTTTAACCTACTGGAAAGCAAAATATAACTTATTTAACACCATATAATGTTTTTCTTTATTGTTCTTTCCAACTTTATTAAAACTTAAAATAAATGAAGCAATTAAATGAGAGTTGCTTTTGACATCAGCTACAAAACTCTTCTTGAATTCACCCAATAATTTATCTCCATTTTGTTCCCAGGGGAAGTTAAACTACCACAGGCACAGCAATCAGTGGGCCAAATCGGGTCTCTATGTGGGCATACTGAAACTATGGAGCTCAGTGGAGCAAATCAGAGTTCTGGTTCCTCAAAGACTGCCCAATTTACTTTGTTACTCAAGGGTCAGACACAATGCCCACGTCACCAGGTAAAACTCATTCAATTATGATTATGAATTCATCATTTTTTAATTAATTTTATGATCAAATGCTCTCAAGATTATCATAGGCCTAGCTGGTGTTATTGGAGAATCAGGTGTTTGTAAAAAGATCCTGCTAAATATGCTCTGGTAATTCATTATCACTAATTTTGTTGATGCATAATTTGTTATCAGACTTAAGGGTCTCTGCGACTTTTCGTTCATTTCATAATAACTCTTTGTTTTTGTAATAGAGAAGAGTGGGCGTGGCTCCAGAGTAATGTTTATGAAACGACCAGGGATGGTGTTCAGAACCTTCTGGGTACCATGGATGACACCTTGGTGGAAAATAGCAGTTTGGTGGAGTTTATCAGAGCCCTTAGAGCAGCAGTCTCACATCTTCTAACAAAGCTCAACATCCCCCTCTACAGGGTAAGCAACGTATTTATCCATCCATTTTAACCTTTGACCTTTAACATGAGCTTGATCGACCCATAGAAGTCACAAGTGATTAATAGAATGTAGTTCGGAGCAAGAGTGTTTTTTTGTAGATATGAGTATGGATTTATGTGTCTGACAGGCTTATCAGTACGGCGTATATACCAGAGAGTTGCTGCAGTTAGGAGACAAAGTGTCCATGCTGCTCCTTCTCCCTCCAAGTGAAGACTTTAGCTCCAGCTACTGGCCTCTATTAGGAACCAAAGAGCCCGGCCTGACCATGCCTCTCCAGATCTTTGAGCTGGGTGGGTTTAAAATCCAACTTGACGGATCTTTAAGAACTAAAGAGAATTATCTTGTGGCTTTTTTCATCTCTCCCTAGTTCACTTCTGGACGTACGAGCGGGACTTTGTGTCCCAGTACTGCCAGGCCTGGGTGAGGTTGGAGCTGGACACTCACCTGGCTCAGCAGGCAATGCGAGAGGCGCTGGACACTAAAGAAGTGCAAGTTGCTCGTGAACGTCTGAACCATGTTACTGAGCTTTCCGGTGTAAGATTTTTAAAAAAAAATTTAAGAAAAATATCTGTTAAAAAATTGTCAATAATAATAATAATAATAGAAAAATATCCAATGATAAAGAATTGTCAATAATAATAATAATAATAATAATAATAATAAGCATTTCTTACCTTTTTCTATCAGCGTCTGGATGTGGTATGGCGAGATGCCCGCTGGATCATGGACTGTCTGCAGTGCGTTCGGTCCAAGCAATGGGTGGGAGCGGTGCCACTTGGGTTGGTGATGGGCGGAGACCCGCCGCCATGCCCTGACGCTGAAGAAGAAGATGAAAGATTGACCGCCAGACTGACGTGGCCTTTTCGGTTACAATCAAAAAGGGCCACCACAGGTAAAAAAAAAAACTGACGTGTAAATAAAAGAACAGATTTCTCAAATTTCTTTGTATTTATTTCCAGAAACTTTAGCCAGCATGGCTCCACCAAATGTTGTCACGGCTGAAGTCTCTTCTGCAGCAGGAAATCTGGTTGCCGTTGAGGTCACGCCGGTTTTAATGGAAGGCGTTGCAAAGGGAGGGTACCCAGTAGACATCAGTCAGGATATGACAAACATCGGCCAATCAGAATTGGGATGTGCAAGCACTTTAATTGAATCTGGACTGGAGTCTCCAGTTGTTGGATCATTGGAAGTCGGGTTTGCAGCTTTGGATTCGCCTGATTCCTTCAATGTGACAGAACTCTTTCCCTCCAGCATCTCTGAGGTCATCCGTCCAATGGAGATGGCGGAGTTGGTGGATATTTTGCCCACGCTGAGTCTTATTGAAGAGGAGACCCCAAGTTGTCCTTCTGCATCATCGGTGATGGATATGATTCAAAGCTTCGGACTGGGGATGGATGATAAGGGGAGCTGTTTTGAGTCAGGGGATTCACATTTGATGGATGCTGAGCAAATCCTGGGTCCAAATAAAAGCACCAGTGTGAAAGACACAACCATGCCCAGCTCACACACAACAGGATGTAATTTAGAAAGTCTCCCAGAAGATAACATATCTGTGCAGGTTCCCAGTATGGGACTGAAATTTCCAGTGAGGAACCAGGTAGAATGGGATAGACCATTTAACAGCTCCTCCTGATAAAAAAAAAAAAAAAAAAAAGTCTGCAAGGACCTAAATCATTCATGCAGCTGCAGGTCAGCTGATTTATCACATCAACATTTTGGATCTATCACATATTAATATTAACATAGAGCAAGAGTGAAAATTTCATAGGCAATAAAACCTCTTCTAGGGTACACATTAGAAAAATAAGTTATGTTGCCTTCATGCACAATTTCTCCTAATTGTACCATTTTACTGTTTCATCTAAAATAAAAACACAAAATATTCGAAGGAAACAAATCCAGAATGCAAATCTTGGCTTACTTGACGCTCAAAACTTGAGTGATGCAACCATTTACTGTCAAATGATGACATTAAAAACCAATTATGTTTTCTAAAATGTATTTACTCATACTGTATAAACATTTTTGGAAATGTTTTGAAATGTTAGTGTGATATTTGTAACGTGTTGCCAACTATACTTTTTTTTTGCACATTATTGAGCTTTAATGATTGTTTGCTATGTTATTTTCCCTTACAGCCGGTCCTTTTAGAGGTTGTGGAATAAATTAATAGTTTAATTATATTGTTATTTTATTGGTGATCATTGTGGCGGTACAAAGCAAAGTGTGGTAGCCACTTTATGTAAAGATTGACCTATTTACAGTATTAGACTGCCCTCGTGTGGCCTTAGTAAGTCATTACAGCCATGAAATCAAACTTGAATGCGATGAATGCACTGCAGTATAGCGAAGCAAAAAATCCTTAAGACGCAGGTGATATTTTTGTTTTGTGTGTACCATTCTAGTAATCCAGTCTGTTGGTTATACTAGTAATCTATTTGGAGTTTATCTGTTAGGATGTCAGAAACTGCTGCGTCATCTGGAGGTATGTCGCGTGCGAATTGCACGATCCTATTATTATTACGTGAGCAACTGATCTTAATGTTTTGCTAATTTATGAAAAAATATATTGTATTAATAATGTAATATTGTAAGTTTTACTACCTGCTAAGTTAGACGCCTGCATTTTACATTAAATGTTGCCCTTGAAAAAAATATTAATTTCAATTTAACATGAGCAAGTAGATTTTTTATATTATTTTTTTGGTTCTTGTATTAGCTCCAACTCTATTTTGTGAGTGATTCCGTAGCTTGTGATATGTTGAAAAATAATAATGAGTTATGTAACTTTTTACCGTGTTTTTTCTGCAGCCTGTGAAGCATCTCGGTCCACATCAGATGCTGAGCTGAGGATTGCTCTTCTAGGAAAGACAGGATCAGGAAGGAGCTCCTCAGGCAACACCATCCTGTGTAGGCCGGCCTTCAGTGTTGATGTCTCCTCGTGTTCCGTCACCACACGTTGCATGAAGGAGACAGGGACAGTAGACGGAAGGGCCATCTCTGTGATTGACACACCAGGGTTCTTCCACACACATCTGTCCACTCAGGAGGTCATTCAAGAAGTGGGACGGTGTGTAGTCCTGTCCTCTCATGGTCCCCATGTATTCTTGGTGACCCTTCAACCTGGCAGGTTCACCCAAGAAGAAAGAGATGTCCTGGAGTGGATCAAGGCGACATTTGGACCTGGGGTCACAAGGTTTACTTTGGTGTTATTCACGTGGGGAGACCAGTTGCGTGGAAAACGTGTTGAAGACCTTCTGGAGCAGAATGATGAGCTCTCTGCGTTTGTCAGCAGCTGCCATGGAGGCTTTCACGTGTTTGACAACAGCGAGCAGAATACGACCTCGTGCTCACAACAAGTGGAGCAACTCCTGAGAAAGATCGACAAGCTCGTGGACGGCAACGGAGGCTGTTGCTATAGCAACGACATGTTCAAGGAGGCCGAGAATGCCCTCCGAGACACCCGGGAGAAGATGCTGCAACAAAGACGACAAAGGTGGATGAATATTGAGGAGGACCAAACAGAGGGGCAAGAGTCGGAGGTAGAAAAGAGGAGGAGGAAGGAGGATGAGGAGGTCAGGCGGAGAGCAGAGAGGCTCTTCTGGTGCGAGCTGTTGACTGCGATTGGAACGGGTGCAGCAGAAGGAGCCGGGATTGTCGAGACAGACGGGGACAAAGGCAAAGCTCTCAAGAAGGTCAAGGTGGTGGAGAAGGCGGCGGCGGCTCTGGTCACCTCGCCGTTCTCCATTAGTTCAGCTGCAAAAGTGGTGGGAGGTGCTGTGAGAGAAGGTAGTAAGGTGCTCTACAAGCATCGCAAAACTTTTCTACGCTGAAGAATTCCAGATCAGGCTCGGGAACTAAAACACAAGGTCATGAAAGAAATTATTACGTAATATCAAAACATCACGAGGAGTTGACAGATCACAACAAAGGCCATGTTAATAAATGATGTGCAATTTAATTTAGGGAGAAAAACATTTAAATGGGATTGGATTGAATTTCCATTTATATTGTGTTTTTTTTGGCTTCATGCAAAAAAAAAAAAAATGGTTAGCCCTTTTACACCCTACTTAAAAAATACATTAACCTAAAAAAAGTAAAAGAGGAAAAATACAAAAATGTCACATCATTAGAAATAAAGGTAAAATATTAAAAAGGTAAAGAGGGAGTGTCTAAAAATCCCAAGGCACTTTGAGCTCCATCACTGAGTACATTTTTACATAAAATATAATATTGATGACTAAAAGATTTTAAAACAGTAACCATGTCAAACTACGAGCGCTCGTGTAGATTTTAGACAAACATTTCTTTGAGAGCCTGGTTTATATTCCAAAAACTGTAGTCTTTGCGGACTCAATTATTAAATAAAATCTATTCAAATAGTGTTGTAAAATTGCCCAAATTTGGGCTGTGTGTAAAAACATCATACATTTTCACTGTCATGTTTACATCCTACCTTATGTATACATACATATCAAGTAAGATAAGAAGTACCAGCCAGGTAGGAATTACATTTCAAGAAAAGCACTTGTTTGCTCGACGGAATGTCGTTTCATCTATCCCAGAGTTATGATGTATTTTTTTTTTTTTGTGGGGGGGGGTCCTCAGTGCTTCAACTGGTAACTAGACGGGCATTGGCAGGGTCATTTTCCCTCTCCCTCTTAGTACTGCAGAGAAAATTAAAAACAAAGATTTAATTAAAAAAAAAAGAAAGAGACCAATGATTTGGTCTAATTTCAAAATGCAAGCATTATTAGGTTTGTTATGCGAAGTATTTCACAGTGCATTTTTGTTTTCATCTCTGTGACTGCAAACTAGTTGAGCCTGTACTAGTTAGTGGCTGCTACAACCAGTTTTGCTACATTCTACTTAGGTGATCCATATTTTTACAATTTCAAAGCAGATGTATTTTTTTGTATTAAATAAAAGTTGCTATCATGCTGTAGGAAACAAATTAATGTAATTCCTCAGAAAGTTTTAGCTTACCTCTTGTGACATAAAGGTAGAAGAAGTCACAGTAGAAAATAGTCTGCACCACGCCAGCCACCACGGCGATATGATCGAAGAAGCCCTCGGTGTGGTAACGCCAAACCCAATTGCCGATGTAAAGGGCTCTGTACAGGCCGAGGAAGAACAAATAATGGGTGGTGATGGACTCAGCCTCGCCCGTCTTGGAGATCATGAAAAGCTGCGGCATTATGGCCACAGATTCCAAGAAGATCGAGAAGGTCCAAAGAACCTGGATAGAAAAAAAGATGACTCAGACTCAAAGGAATCTCACGATATACGACACAATAAAAGCTTGTTTACCTCCATGGGTGTGAAGGCGTAGTTCTCCAGTAAGGAAAGACCAATAACCGGCACCAACAGGAACTCCACGCGGAACGAGTCATTCTCAGTGTCGTAAGTGTTTCTGAAGCGCATGTAGATCATGTAGACGGTGGCGTAGGACAGCGCCAGAAACACCACCTTTTCGTTACAATAATGCCAAAAGAAATGATTAGGTTAGCTGCTAAGTAGTTCTTGCAATGGATTTTTTTTTTTTTTTGTTACCTTCATAACTGTGTTGTATGGAGAAATGAACATGGTGAATAAGTCGAGGTATCTGGTGGTGAAGACAAGCGCAAACAGCACCTGAGACTTCCCGGAGATACCTAAAAAAAAAAAAAATAAGAGTGGTTAAAGTATTGCACATGTTGTCATTAAAAAGGATGTTGATGATAAATCAAAAATGCAATGAAACCTTTCCAGGGAATTTCTAGAAACTATTAAATGCACATGAGCAACTGTTTAGTACTTTTGCACAATTTTGTATTCAATTACATAGTGGATAAAATTCACAAAAGGATATTTTGTTTAACTTCTGCTGCAGCCACTGAGACAATGAAAAGACAAATTCCACAGAGAGCATCCTGGTTGAGATCTAATGAGTACTGGATCATTTAAAATGTGCATTCCAAAAATTTGTTTTTAGGTTTATTGAGATATTTCAGCGGAAATGTTGTTATTAGTGTGGCCATTTAAAAACAGCAGCGTAATTAAAAGAGGAAGTAGAACACTTTTGCTACCTGCCACGTAGCTTCCATTCTTAGCCATATTATTAAAATACCCCAATTAAAATTTAAATCAGCGATATTGCACGATGTTCGTACATTTAATGTTAATATACGAACTCACTTTAAATCAAAGGCTGCACAATATAATAAAGCGCAAAAATGCAAGACACAAAAAAGTCCACCTACCTGCACATGATCTGGATTTATATATTTTGATTAAGAGGATGATGATGGCCAAAAGATGAGACAAATCACCAGCCAGACGAAACGCGTTCATTTTGTTGACGTTTCCTTTTCAGTGACACCTCGAATTAATTAAATAACTTTGGCGACCGGGCCGACAATCAAATGCAATTTGTAGGCGAGCTTGAAGGAAAAAAATGCTACAAAAGCATGCCAAACTCGCTGCTCGTTGTTACTGCAACCGGTTGTTTCATAAACAAAAACAAAACATACAAAGATTACAAATTGCTCCCACTAAAAGTTGTTGCAAGAGGAGGTGACGTGGCTGACAGTTCACGCAGGATTTACTCGTCATTCATATTAATTGCGTGGGTATAATAAAGCGCTTCCGGTCTGTATTTTCAAACTAAAAGTGTCGTCAATTTACCGTAAATCGATAGTTGGTCGTAATCAAATCCGTTATTATAATATCGTATGAAAATATTTTAGTTATATGTCTTTCCTTTTATAAATACCCATTTATTTTCAATCAAAATGACATTTTGTATAATTAAAAATCTAAAACCTAATTGATCAGAACTTGAACATGACGCAGTTATGTTCTTCCTCTCAGTAACTGATCCATAATAAAAATAAATTAATAACCAGTGGGCATGAAATGTACTTTAGACAGGACATACAGTGGACAAATCTGACGCCAGGACTAAGACATGGCAAGTAATCTGTCACCCAGGCCTGATTAACTTCTATTTATACATACAGAGTCAGGTCTCCCCCATCATCCTTCTCATCCATCTCATATTGTCGATATCGGCACAATGTGTTGATCTCCGAGCATCCTTGGAAATGCCTTTCCAGGTTCTCCTCTATCTTCATGTTTTGAGTTCACCACAATGTTGAAGCTATTTACAGTTCACATATCTCCTACCACCCACTTGTTCCTCCTTTTGAAATATGAAAATATCACTCCCACAGCCTCACTCAGAGGTGATGGTGTTAAAAAAAAAAAAAAACATTCCAATCAACTCTTGATGGGATTAAGTTGTGGTTGGAGTCAAGGAGGTTGAGGATTGTATATGTGCATCTGGAAATAAAATTGCAAAATATATTTATATGTATGGATGCACTCATAATAAATATATGTAATCCAACACTTGCACCTCCAAACCAATTTTTTTTTCTATTACCACATCAACCAAAGTATCACTCAAAATCCACCTATGATGTGCTCATTGTGGAATAATCACGAATATGAGTGAGTGAGTGGGAGCCCATTCCAGCGAAAGCACAAAGGCAGCAGAGAATTAAAGCTGCACATTTTAAAAGCAGACAGTTTCTGTGAAGGAGGTTATTTAATATTATTTGCTGTTTACAGACTTTATAGTGTATAAAAAATCACTCCTTTTCACATTGCTAGTAATGCATACTTGTGTTTTTACATCAACACATTTGGAGCCCCCCATCACCATTTTTAGTTCACATCATCATCATCATCCCTCTTCCTCCCCCCCTCCCATCACGTATATCGTCCATGCTGTGTCGAAGGTAGATTGACACAGCAGTTACGGGAGAGTGCTCAGTGGCAGGGTTACACAAGTCATAAAGGAGGACAATAAGGGATTAAAAAGAAAGAATGATGAAGAATTATTCAAGAGGAAGTCAGTGAATGAAAGTGAAAGAGAGGACGGAGGAATAGAAGCCTTGACAGCACTAGTGGGACTTTGAAAAGTCAGGGAATTTCAATTACGACAACAGTAGGGTGAGTATGTTTTTCATCATAGTCACACTTTTGAGATTGCAATTAAATCATTTATCTGTTAAATTCAGAAATATTTGTTTACACTTAAACCTGAAGTTGTAGTTTTGTATTATAATAAAAGAAAAGTGTCAGAAAACTGTCTTGAAAGGTCCTTGGGCAAGTATGATTTGGTCAATCTGGGGCGGTGACATCATAGGAAAGTAGTAAATAAAAATTATACAGAGTCTCATTTCTTTTTTTTTCTTCAAATATACAATATATATAAAATAAATCTATTACAGCGTGACTCAACGGCTAAGAAATAAGTAAAAATGCTAGTGTTGATTTTTTTTTTATAAAGCATTTATCATTTAATTATCAATATATGTACAGTCATCCTTATAGATGACTCCGGTAATTGAATTAAATGCATCGGAGATGACAAAGGATATGATGGAGGGTGGAATGATAACACATCAGGAAAAGGGCTGTGGCTAGCAGTCGCTAATTGCTGTGAGTCAATCCTATAATCATTTTTGATCATAAAATTCTAGAGTTGATCAAGGTAAAGTTTTTTTTTCCAGTGCGGTGTGATGGTGTAATCATTTATTGGGTCCACAATGCTCCTTGTGACAAGATAATCTTGTCTCAGATGTCTGTAAAACACGGCCAGGGTCAAACGAGGATTAAGTCTAAATCCACTTTTTTTTTTTTAATCGGCAATGATATAAGAATGGCGTGGAAAAAAATCAGATTAGAAAATCAACAAGTATCCCGGAAGTAACAAATATGATTGATGTCATTCTTCCTTTTTTTTTTTCGTAACTATTTGTCCTCATTGGCTTCTGTTCTTCTCCGGTGTTTTTCTTAAAGGCCCAAGTATTGCCTGCATGTTGGACGCCTGATCTGTGGGAGTCATCAGACTCTAACCTCCCACCCAAAAACCTCAAATGAGGGATTATTGTTGCCATGGGAACAAGTAGGTCCCACAAGGTGATGGAGGCAGTCTTCTGTGTAGGACTCCTAGAGTGGTTCTGTTTGGACGTAGATGAATCCAGACAAGAACGATGATGCCGTATGAGGCAGGCATCTATTCTATTGCCAAAGTAATTGGACACGGATACAGTGTGAGTCAGGAGCAGCTCAGGAATATTTAGAGCAAGCAGATCGTCACAAAGGTTAAGGCCATTCTGTACTGTCCTACACAGAGTTCTTCTCCTCATCCTGCAGCCACACAGCATGTTATGAGATTAATGGCACCTAATTTTCTGATCATGAAAAAATTTTCTATGTATGCGTGCCTCAATATCAGTTGACTCTATCTTTCTTTTTTTTTTTTTTTTTAATTTGGTTCCTGATTCAATTCCTGGCAAGAAAATTGATTATTCATATCGGTAAATAATCTTCTGGATTAAATTAAAATCAATGAATCCAGAGGGATTTTTAACGATTAAACAAAGTGTATCATATTTGATAAATAAAATAAAAAATAATTAAATTAAAATAAAAAAAATAATTAAATTAAAATAAATAAAAAATAATTAAATTAAAATAAATAAAAAATAGTAAACAGCTACTGGTATTGACAAAAGTGTTATGAACATTGGGGGACATGACACTTAAACTGTATCAAACAAAATAAGAATCCATTTGTGACTGTACATTGAAGTCAAATATTATTCATGTTGCCACTGTTATATTGAATCCCCAAAAAAGTAGTAGATGGCGTAAATGTCAAGTCTCTCACATCCTTCCACACCAAACTCATCCAAGCGTGCTTCTGTTGATTCAACTCCAAATGGACTATGACTCAGACACATCCATATAATCCCATAAACGGCCATGACAGTAATCCCCCCCATAAACTCAACTCACCTTCCCAAATTATAATCCACTTAATGTTCACCTATCTCCAAAATGCCAGTGACGTAGCAATAAAAGTTCCTACAAAAACAATCAGTCACAATTATAAAGGCAAATAAATTGTTCTCATTTTAAATCAAAATAACATTAATCTTGCCATCCTTTGCCTCGCAGGTACAGCATTGTATCAAATAACATAGAAGAGTGTGGAAAGATCTCCAGCTTGGATCTCAAGAACACTCACACTTCCTCCGACGTCCACTCACACTCGGCCTGTGACAAGAAAATAGACAGCGGGAGGAGGAGGAGGCGTTCGGAAGCCTCCGCTGCTGTCCCCCGTGCACGGGGACCACCAGGGATGAACAACTACAACGGGAAGGTTCTAACAAGAGGCTCCGGCCAAGCACGGAGTCGCTTTGTAAAAAAAAACGGACAATGTAACGTTGTCTTCACGAACATGGAGGAAAAGCGGCAGCGTTACCTGGCGGATATTTTCACCACCTGTGTGGACATCCGCTGGAGATACCTGATGTTTATATTCTGCACTAGTTTTTTGATCTCCTGGCTTTTCTTCGGCATCATTTTTTACAGCGTCTCCTTCTCCCATGGGGACTTTGAGGAGCATCTTATGGTGAAAGGGGAGGGGGTAGATGTGAATGGGTCGTATAGTACGCCTGGACAAACTCCAGCAGGTCAGACGAGAAGAATGCCTTGCATCCTTCACGTCCAGGGATTTGTCGGCGCTCTTTTGTTTTCCATGGAAACGCAGACCACCATCGGCTACGGTTGGCGCTGCGTCACCGAGGAATGTCCCTTGGCTGTCATAACGGTCGTCGTTCAATCCATCCTGGGTTGCATCATTGACTCCTTCATGATTGGCACCATCATGGCGAAAATGGCACGGCCAAAGAAAAGAAACCAAACGCTCGTGTTCTCCAAAAATGCTGTCATTGCTCTTCGTGATGGCAAGCTGTGCCTCATGTGGAGAGTGGGGAACTTGCGTAAGAGCCACATCGTGGAAGCTCACGTCCGAGCGCAGCTTATTCGTTCCTACGTCACGGCGGAAGGAGAATTCATCCCGATGGAGCAGATGGACCTCAACGTGGGTTACGATGAAGGCACGGACAGGTTGTTTCTGGTGTCCCCGCTGGTTATCGTCCACGAGATAGACAAAGACAGCCCCTTGTATACGATCAGCCGAGTGGATCTGGAGACTGATGATTTTGAAATTGTCGTGATCTTGGAAGGAATGGTGGAAGCCACAGCCATGACCACGCAGTTCCGTAGTTCTTATCTTTCCAAGGAGATCTTCTGGGGCCACAGGTTCGAGCCAGTCATTTATGAGGACCGCAACTGCTACAAGGTCGATTACGCACGCTTCGACTCCACGTACGAAGTGTCGTCGACACCAAACTCCAGCGCCAAAGAGCTGGACGAGACCGCGAGTCGGAATGTTTCTCCTATCTCGGCGTGTATGTCTTCAAAAAGTTTGATCCCTTGTTCGGTCAGTACCTTCTGCTACGAGAACGAGGTAGCGCTGAGCTGCGGGGAAGAAGAAGAAGACATCTTTGACTCCTGTCAGACTGTAGGGAAAGAAAGAGCAGAAGAGAGAAGGACTTCTGTGGACTTCCAGAACATTTTTAAAGACACAAGCACCGTGACATCTGGCAGTCACAATCTCATGTGCGTTCTGGACATGGACAATAATCAGATGGAGTTTGACATCCTCCAAAAAACCATTCCACTTGATCCAGTCACCTATAAGAACGAGCCAGACATTTGAAGAGCTCAGAGAAGATGCACAAAGAACTCATTCACTGCCAACCCAGTTAATATCTTTGACGTCTATAATCGTCAATGGTACTGAATGAGTTATACTGTTTAGCAGTTTAGCGAAATCAAATATATACACCAAAAGAGACTCCTGTGGTCATACTTTGGAATGATGTCAGCCATGATGTAAAGTCATTGTAACAAAAGGGATGAAGTCAAATTAATATGTACAATGTAATGTTTCTTCAAGAAGTATTTTGTTGTTGTCGCTGTAACACGTTCCTGCTTTGTACATGTTCCAATCGCACATAAAATAAGATTACTAACAAAGCACTTAAAAAAAAAAAGATGTTTTCATTTCATGTCGTAAATAAATCTTTCAATTGTCCTTGCTGTTGCTTTCTTTGCCACTAGATGTCAGTGCAGTTATTTAAAGTACAGAGCCCCATTAAAACTAATTATTAAAAGGTGCTTTGAAAGAAAACAACCAATATTTACTTAATGAGTGTGTTTATACGAGTTTATTTTTTTTTGTTCATTTTAAGGGTTCTACCAAATATTTTTCTACGACTGATCATGTGACAGTTGATTGATACTGTGACTGCTGAGATGAATTGTGATGTGATAAAGTGCATTTAAATGATGTTGGATGAGGATTGTGCTAAATACTTTCACTTTTGTAGAACAGAACCAAAAGCAGGTCATGATTGAGACGTCAGACAGAAAAAAGAGAAAGATCACACAACTGCTTTTTCGCCAACGGCTGCAGTTCGATTTTGTCTTGTGACCCGCACACAAAAATTTTAAAGCTGGAGGCCCAACATGAGCTCAACAGAGTTGCAGCAGTATTAAATATTGAGCACGTTGGAAATAAATAGCAGCTGTGGAAAAGTTTAAGAAGAGGAAGAATGGAAAAAAAAGAGGGACCAGAAGATGTCCACTTATGGAGGGAATGAGAGAGCAAGAGAGAGGTCATATGATAGAGACGGTTTGACCCTGGAGGAAATTTTTTATTTTTTTTCCAAATCATACCAAATCAGATGTTTTGAAACCAGTCACTACTTCCTATGACTGCATTTTTTTTTCTCCATCAGAATCCTAACGAAACCATCAACCTGTTTTGTCTCCACCACGCTACGTGTCAAAGCGATGAGGTTCCCATGCACCAGCGCCAAATTGGACATTTGAGTCTCATGAGTAGAGGAAGTGCATATCTGCCGGTGTCAAACATGAAAGGCGAGAACAAGGGAGGAAGGGGCCAGTTGCGCAGGAACAGGCCTGGAGGCTATCAGCTTTTCATTAACGGGTCACTGAGTGAATGAGAGTCATGGGTGGAATGGTTAAATAGGAGAAGCCGGACCGGGTCACGTCGATGGTTATTGGGGTGATCCGGGGGAGGGGGGGGGTTCCATATTGTGTATTGTCCTTGAAGGGAGCAACAGTGAGTCTTTGTGCCAGACATTTGTAAGTATGCTAATTATGGGATATTTGTCTTCTATAACTGTTTTGGGGGATTTGCACTCCTCTAACATTCAAACTTGTTTTATTTTATTTTTTTGCAAAACATGTCATGTGAATAAGTCACACTGCATCCAAATTGCAACTAAATTCACTTTTATTTGTTTTAAATCAAACCCGTTCCGATGTTATCTTTTAACTTGTGTGTCCAATTTGGATGTAAACACCCCTAGAATTAAAACACTTTTGTCGTATATTCATGTTTTGGTATGAAATAAAAAAATAAGGAAAGAATTGGCGCTACTGTTTTATATTTTCAAGCTTGTCGTTTGCTTTTTTCTTCCACTTTACTTGTCTTGATTGAAAATCTTGATCTGTCTGGTTTCGAAATCAGCTGCTTTGCCATCCTTCCATGCTTTAATTATTTTGCTTTAATTCTGATGATAAATCCAACCAGAGGGGAATTCACAACCTCGGTCACAGTCAATGTCGGCATTGTGCTGAGATTTAGGGAAAGAAAACACCACAGAAAATACTTCTTCTGTCCATCTGTCCATCCATCCACTATACATTGCCTATTTCTTCCATTTTCAGGAAACCCAACAACAACAAAAACATCCGAAGCCATTCAAATTGCATTGCCACAGAGCGGAAGCCATTTTCAGCACTTAGATCAGTCAATCATTTGTAAAGAAGAAAAAAAACAGACCCATGTGGGCACTGAGTGAAGATCTATAAAAAAAAAAAAATTAAAAAATTACCAAATTTGGATACAAGACGTTTCCGCCTGATGCTCGCATTTGTCACTGATGTTTGTTTCAGAACTGCTAATAATGGACTGATTGTGTTCAAATTGTTCACTTTTGAAATATCCATGTTTATTTGTTTGTAAACAAATATGGAGACCTAATAAAATATTTTTTTCATATTGTTTAAAAGTGGGTCAGACAATTTTAGAGGTTTATTTACAATTCCAAGTAAAAGATTTGGGATTAGGACCAGGATAACAAAATTCTTCACAATATTTATACGAGCATATGTGTGTGTGTCAGCCTGAAGAAGCAGCTGGGGACCCTGCATTTGAACTCTGGCTCACATGGGCAAAGCGAGGCAAGGCCGCAGGGTGAGAAGGCTCTGGGAGAGGGGGAAGAGTCACCCGACAAATTCACCATCTCCTTCTCCTCTTTCATGTCCCTCTCTCAGTATCCAACAACAAACTCTTTCATTCAGGCATCTTTGCAGCCAGCCACCCGCAGACCCTCGAGGTCCCCACCCATTCACGCTGGTTAATTCAATGATCCGTGAAAAACTCATGATTAGAAAGTGACCTTTTTTTTTTTTCTTACAGATTCTTTTCCATATCTTATGCCAAAGATGCATCTTTTGACTTCCTCTTCTGGATCAAATATTTAACTTAACAAATCAAAACATGGTATTTAATTATTAGTGTCGTTCAGGTCAATAGCAAACATTTGTTTCAAAGAACCTTTTGTCACAGTTTCTGAAAATGGAACATTTTTTGCAAGACACATCATGCCTTGCCTGTCCAAAATGCAGAAACATCCCCAACAAAGCATCCCATTGTTTGCAGCCAAATTCTTGCACAACATTTTCAGAATTTTCTTGCTAATGACTCAAATTTACTCTCCGCTTGATTCACAATATTCAATCACATCATCCTACAGAGATGCCATCCACTCCATGTTTAATGCATATGAATGGAGATGTAAAAGATATGAGCAAATTCAAAATGGCGGCCGAAAGCATATGAGTGGAGATGTAAAAGATAATAAGCCTTTGCACATTCAAAATGGCGGACGAATGCAATCCTGATCACCCTCTAAAAAATTTAATTAAATTACACATCGGAGCGCAACACGTAGCCCGTAACGATCACGTCAGTAGCCCCGCAGCCGTGTTCTGAAAATAAGCGTTCGTTTAAAGATTATTTAGGCCGCAATTCGAATTTAACTAGGGGCAACGCAAATCACTTTTACACACTTTAATACGGCGTGAAGAAGAACATCAGTGAAGCGCCATGGAGGCATTCAGGGAGCTTTAAGAGCTTCGGGTTGCATTTTGGCGAGAGACTGTGGCCCAAATGGAATCATGTACTGTACAACAAAGCCTTTGTTGGAAATAAATACTTAATAATGGACTGTGCATATTTTGTTATTCCTTTGACGTACTTCTACTAGATGTGACATCAGTCAATATCTCTCCATCCATCCCTCCCTCCAAAGGCCAGACTCTAACCTTACTTCTGAACTGCGAGGCGGACGTGCTAACCCGCCCGTATCGTGGATTTAAATGCATGAAATGTTTTGTGTTATAACGACGAGGCTAGGAAACGTTGCACAATGTGTCTCTTTGGTGTGTGTTTGTGTCTTTTTTGATTGGGAGCTGGACAGCACGCGTTTTAAGCAAACAGTCTCGCCATGTGAATAAAGGAGGAAGGAGAAGATGGGGACATTTGGTTGCAAACACTGGCGCTGTTCTTTCCGAACAAAGACTCCCGCTGTACCCGGCATGCGACACTCTTTGCCCCAAACTAAAACGGTCACACTGTTTTTGTCTTGGTTTGTTGGATACAGGAACGTTAAACCTTGATCTTTAAGTGAATTGATTTTCTTTTTTAAAGTGTAAAAATGTAATTATTGCATTTATATTGGCTTTCTGGTCAGATTTTTTTTAATTTATGCTTCAAAATTTTTCTTGCATGCATTGAGAAATATATTCTCAAAAATTATTATTTTTTTACATATTTATCAGTGGTGCACATTTATATATACATATATTTATATATGTGGCCTTTAGTAGTACTGATTAAAAATGTGTCCCCCCCCCTCCCCTCCAGCATTTAAATTGTCCATCCCTGATGTAAACAATAAACACACGTGAGCAAATTCCTGAACTCTACAATACGTAACGTGCATTGTCCATTTTACGCACGAGTCGAATTTATTTCAAGAATTTTACCTCAATTGAAGAGAGAGGGGGGGGGAAGTTTCAACCAATCATATGGCAGTTCTATCCCAGCAAGTTGCTGTTACTTTAAGACCTATCCGCCCTTGTTTTATTCTACTATTTTTTTCCTGTCTGGCCTCATACAAGGCGCCGTTTAAGACGGGTCGCAGTCACACAGAGCTTGCATTCATAGCCTGGCACAGCGAGCGAACGAGCGAGGGGGCTGGGGAAGCCTGCAGTGTCACTGTGGTGGAAAGGAACTGGAGGATTCTCCTGCACAAGCCACTGGCAACTTTTTCTCAGTACTGAAGTAAGACGTTCTCTATATTGCTGATATCTCAATCTATCTTTTGGCAATTTGATAAAAAAGACACATCTCTGAATTTGATCAGGTCACACTTGCTAACATTTGGATGATTACAATTCTAATGTCAAACTTTATGCCTGCCTGACAATTTTAAAAATCATTTAAGAGGTTCGGTTATTATTTTTATTTTATTTTTTTGCCCTAGAGCAAAAACTTTTATTTAATGTAAGGCTGCTGATGTCAGAGATGTGATGAAGTAAAAAAAGTGGCAGCACTTTTTGGTTGAATTGGATTTGTTTTTAGAGTTTTGATTGTTTCTTTGGGATTTGAATGTGTTTTGATAAAGTTGTTACTTGTTGATACTGATAGTATGATTGATCAAAGGTGAGCTTGTCTAATTGGAGAAGTGACAAATTATGGGCAAACTATCGGCAAATTTCCAGAATTCAGATTTATGTAATTTACTGTGTGCACTGGAAAAAAAGTAAATAAAGTACAAGAGTGCTTTGGAAACTGTTATATTCTCATGTTTCATTATAAATAGCATAAATATGGTTTAGTAATATCAATTCAGATGGGCACAAAACCTATTTGGAATTTTGGGCCAATGTTTAATTTATTTATTAGTTTTTTTTTTAGATTATTTTTACACTTTGCAAGCAACAACCATTTGAGGGGCTCGGGTAGAATAGGTCAAGCAAATAAGCTATCTGCAAAAGATATCCTCAAGGAGACCTTATCTGAAAAAAATCATTTTTATTTTTTGGGGGAAAAAGTTAATTGAATATTTTGGTGGTCTTCCAATGTCATGTTAAATTGACAACTTCTTTTATAATGCCACCGGATGTGGGCTGGAATTCAATATTTACTGCAATTCACCTTGGCAAACAAACCATTGCTGATTCTCGGCCCATTAGCTGATGTGGGTGTCAAATCGAGACAGGGTGTTGACTTGACGGACAAAACAAGGCCACATTTTGCTACCTCGAATAAACGCGGTCCTGTGCAACAAGCACTCTGTGTCAAATCACACCATGAGGTTTATATTTCCACAACCAGGCCATGTTTATCCAAGAAGTGCAACGTAAATCCCAGGTCTGTGCAATTGCCGCCTCAAATCATTCCAACACTTTCTCTCCTGGGAGCTTAGATTAACTGCCAAATATTTAACGGGCAGTCGTTTATTTTGGCGGGGCGGGTAATGCCCGCAGACGGAAACCAACGTGGGGCAATCTTTCAATTAAAAAATGAATTGTTGAACTGTCAACAAAAAGTTGTGCCGTTTCAGGTCCGCCGTTGGAATTCCATCGCCTGAGTCGCCGAGGAGAGAGACACGAGAACGTCATCGGATACGTGGGCGAGTTTGGTGCTGATTGCTGTTTTTTAGCAGGTAAAACTGGGGTCTAAGGTGCGCGCTGAGCCGCCTATGATACCAACCACACGGATGGAAAGAACTTTGATGTTCAACCCTCATAGAGTTTTACAACGGAGGCTGAGAGTAGAGACAGATTGGCAGTTTATATTATAATTCAACAAAGGTCAGAAGTGAAGATCCGACACACCAACATCAGTGCATAAGAGTAGGGACCAAACAGTAGGCAGCCAACAGTTTTAGGGAAAGAAAAAAAAAAAGAGTCAAGCAAGCATCTTCATGAAGATGTCCAGAGAGGAGCAGAGCTTGTCAGATGTCGAGCTCAGCCCCGGCAGGTCGGACGACAGCCGCTCCAGATCACCCGGTCATTCGTCCGGCGCCGGTGGGGATGAGTCGCCCCTCCACAGGCAGCAGCTGCTAGCGGTTCTGGATGACGGCACGAGGGGACACCCCCTGGGTAAATCCGACGATGAGGATGAGCGATTCCCGGCGGGGATCCGGAAGGCGGTCAGTCAGGTGCTCAACTGCTACGACTGGACGTTGGTGCCCATGCCCGTGCGGGTGAACAATGGCAACAAGAGCAAGCCGCACGTCAAGAGACCCATGAACGCCTTCATGGTGTGGGCGCAGGCGGCTCGGAGGAAACTGGCAGACCAACACCCCCATCTGCATAACGCCGAGCTCAGCAAGACCCTGGGGAAGCTTTGGAGGTGAGATGGTGTCGTCGTCACTGCTCAGGTTGTTGTAGGTTGACGTGGCCTTCGATCGAAAGCATCGTCGACATCTGTTCGTTTTCACCCAAGGCTTCTCAATGAGAGCGATAAGCGACCGTTCATCGAGGAAGCGGAGAGGTTGAGAAAGCAGCACAAGAAAGACTACCCCGACTACAAATATCAGCCTCGACGCCGCAAGAACGGAAAGACTGGTTCCGGATCAGGGAGTGACGCAGAAGGCCATATGGAGGGTGAGATCAAGCATAGACAATCCATCTACAAGGGTCTTCATCTGGATGTGGTCTACACAGGGGGGGCTGGGTCCCCTCTGGCAGATGGGCATCCCCCCCATGCTGCAGGTGGGCTGCCGGCTCCCTTGACCCACCTCACGAGTATGCCCTTGATATTATTAGCGGTTCAGATGAATATCTTCTTGTAACGTGGCTTTGTGACTTCACAAAGTTTTAACGTGGTCTGTCCTGTGTGTTCAGGTCACAGCCACAGTCCTCCTACACCACCAACCACACCCAAGACAGAACTTCAGTCTGGGAGGGCAGGGGATGGAAAGAGGGAGGCTTTGGGAAATGGGGTTCCCCGCGGCCCAATGGGAGCGGAGGGTAGTTCAGGTGCCGCAGGGTCCGGAAAGCCTAACATCGACTTTGGCAATGTGGACATCGGTGAGATAAGCAGCGACGTGATGGCCACCATGGAGCCTTTTGATGTCAATGAGTTTGACCAGTACCTTCCCCCCAATGGCCATCCAGGAATCAGGCAGAGTGCTGGTTCAGGAGCAGCGACGCCCGTAACCACGGCGTCTCAATACACCTACGGGATCTCCTCCGCTCTGGCGGCGGCCAGTGGACACTCCGCCACCTGGCAGCCGCAACAACATCACGGCTCCCCTCTGAGCTCAGACCCGTCCAAGACCCAGATCAAGAGCGAGGCCTTTTCAGAGGCGGCCGCAGCCGGTTCCCACGTCACCTACACCTCTCTAAGCCTCCCTCACTATAGCACTGCCTTCCCCTCGCTGGCAGCCAGGGCTCAGTTTGCCGAGTACGCCGACCAGCAGGCCTCGGGGTCGTACTACGCTCACTCTGGCCAGGCGCCGAGCTTATACTCGGCCTTTTCTTACATGGGGCCCACCCAAAGGCCCCTGTACACTACGATCAGCGACCCATCCGGTGCGTCACAGTCACACAGCCCCACGCACTGGGAGCAGCCCGTCTACACTACACTGTCGCGACCATGACAGATAACCAAACCAGAGGGCGCCGGTGCCGGCCCGGCCCCCACGCCCGACCTGACGAGCTGCAGCGGTGAATGCGGTCTGGGCGGAGGGGAGTGGGCTGGCACCGGGGGAGCCGGCTGGGGAGACAGGAGGGGAGAAGCCCCATACTGTTCTCGCCCGGTTGCGGAAATGCAGTCGGAGGCGAAGGCTGAGTTTGGAACGTGGTGCTTTGACCATTTGATGCAATGAGGTTTGAAATATCAAAATGTCGAGCGATCACGAACGGTGGCTTTCTGCGTAGATGTGAGCGAGTAGAATCACGGCTCACCCCGAGAAAGAACGTATTAAACCCTGAGCAATCATTCAATGTATTTTTTTGTTTTATTGAGGAGAGTTCAAGATTTTTGCTGGTCCGTTCACATCTCAGGCATAATTGAAATATATCGCAATGTGTCTTGATTCAGCAAAACAATATGCTAACACTGATTTTTTATAGGCACATTTGTTCCTGTTTATATCACTCTGTTTCTTTATATGTATTTTTTAAAAATGAATCTGCATATGGGAGGAGAGGAGTTGCCGTGTAGTATCATATGTCAACATTTCCACACATGAGAAAATTGTAAAATCACCAAAGTTTTGAAACCAAAATGTAACAAGGAAACTGACATCATCAAGGTATCGCCCAATAAGATACCTAAATATCGTAAAATATGATCTTGCAAATTGGTACGTAAAAGATCATGTCAAATTTGTATTTAATTTCAGTCGTGTAAAAAAAACAAAAAATATTTATACTTTTCTCATCAATATATCATTTGTTTCAACATTATATGTATTTATACTCTTGTGCCTTTATTATTGCCACTTAAAGTCTGTTCCACTGTGAATTGTCACATGATTGTGCATGAGTTCCGATCAACGGCAATTTTGACGAAACATTGTCTCATGCGGAGATCGGCTTTCACAAAGATGTATTTTCATAACATTTAATATCTTACCATGCCTTATCTTTCATTCTTGCTTTTTATTCATGAAATTCAAATGTAACACATTATATTTTGTCACAATTTCCATTATTATTCCTTATTATGTTATTCATCTCAAATGTACTTTTATCTTCACTTGTCCTCCATTTAAAAAGCTGGAAAACATAAAATGACATATATCATTTTAAAATCACTTTTATTTTAATCCAATTGCATGCAGCTCTTCTTTAAATGTAATGTACATCATCATAATTTTGCATTTTTTTTCCTGTCTTATTGACTTTTGCTGTTACTTGATGTTTCTTCCAGTTGTGTGTGACAATTGCACACCAACAACAGAAGCTTAAACATGCGAGAATTATTATTTGCACTCTTAAAATAAAACTTTGCTTTACAAAAAGCTTGTCGTTATTTTTTTCCCCTTCAATTGAACACACCCAAGGCTCCAGATAGAATATATATATATATATTTAAAATGCCAAGCGAAGGCCAATGATGGATCTAAATGATGGATAATCTTTTTAATTAATCACTTTATCAGCCTCATTACACAACATTTACTTTTTTTTTGTGAATTTTTGTGTGAGTAGCAGCTTGACTCCTAATTCCCAGTATTTAATCGGCTGGGTAAAAACAAAGCAGGCTATTGAAGGGGAACTGGTGGGGGGGGGGGGGCATAGCTGCAAGGCCAGTTGCTTCACCAGGATACAAAGAGACTCTCATACTGCCCCAGCATAGACCCCTTTTACCAGACCCCACTTGTGCCGTCCTCATCTACAGCATTTGCACCCCCATTAAAAAAATGCAAGCACCCTAATGGGATTAAAAGCATTCCCAAATAAACCAGGGATTTAAAGTGGCAGGATAATTTGTGGCTTCTATATAAGACTATATTATAAGTTATGGTGCTACTTATCACATTTAGTGGAAGCTCTTTTCTATTTTCCTTCCGCCTGAAGTTAGTTTTGGAAATCACAAGACATCCTTTTGAGCTATCTATTCTTGCATCAGTAAAATGATGATCAATAAATTGTTGTCAGAGAGAACAAGTTGCAATGCCTGGAGTTAAAAAGAAATCTCAGTTGCTTTAAATGCATAGGGGATTTTGTTCTTGTTTATTTATGTGGTTGCAAAAAAAAGCCCAACCTGGTGACACTTAGATGAAAAACAAACTATTTTGAGCCAAGTGTAAGAACGGGCATTCAGGATAGAGAAGTTAAAAAATATTTATAACTGGTTGCTGGACAAAGGGACAGATTGGAACATTTTATAAAAGAAGCCAATCCAGTTTTCACCAGATACAAATACTTTTTTAAATGCCTCACAACTCCACCTTTGTCGATCAAAAGAGTAGAAAACATATTTTAAAAGCACAACGACAAGACATCAAAAAGAAAAAGGCACAGTGCTACGACTTGTTCTAAAATCACTGTCCCACAAGGAAAGAAACGCATGACCACTGAATGAGCAAATGGAAAGAAGACTAATGACAAATGTGGCTCGGCAGCTAATGGCGTGCAGTTTAGAGATTAAAAGATATTAGCAAGATCCTCAGCTGCGGGCGACCTGATGGTGTCCTTACTGTGGTTGGTGCAGCTGATTGTCACATGGCCATGAAAGCAGCCCACAGTTCCCCTTCAGGCACCTTCTCTTATCAAAAGACTTACATATGAAATCATCACAAGCAGCATTGTGGAAATCATTGCAAATAAGATCAGAGCAAAAATTCCCCATTGGTGTCATTTGATCGCTAATTTTCTTTTGAATTGTACTGACACAAATAGTTACAGTGGATGTTTTCAACAGGGGTGTGTAGACTTTTCATCCAAAACAAAGCAACATACACTGACCTAGTTACTACTGACAACTTATTTTTCCCCCAAACAATAGAGACTGCTTTGTGCGTGTGTTATCACGGGGAAAAAAAAGTTTAGAGGCGAGAAGATTCAGTAGTTTCCAAAAAAATGCCATTTAAATAATACACAACATGAAATGGGACCATGGATTGTGAAAATATTCCATTTGGAAATTTCAGATGCCAAATTAAGTGGTGGAGATCTTGTAAAAGTTGTCCGTAACTCCTCATGACCATGTCAACAGCCCAAGGCGTATTTGGGCAGCACAACATGGAATTGTACAAAACACTAACGATGGAAAAGCATCGTTTTGTTCGAATGTCAACATCTTTCTTGATGTGTGGTGGGATTCATTTGATTGACGTGAAGAAGAACACTTGTTTCTCACAAAGCTGTTTGAAAGTCTCGGTGTTAGTACAGTACAACAAGTACAAGTACTTAACAGGTTTATTCAAAACATTAAACTGCCATTTTACAGTTACATTTGCGCAAAATAACATTTAAAAAAATACAGGCTTTATTCTCTAAAAGAAACACTTACTTTCCCCAATTTGAAAAACATCCACAAAATGTGATTTTAACAGACGATACAATGGATTCAATTCAACGTAAGTTGCGAGAGAGGATGCTTCGTTGATGCATTTCCACAGAGTTGCTCGAGAGTTAGAATGAATAAAGACAACAGCACCTCTAGTGGTAGAAGGAAGGCTGGCTTGCAAATGACTTAATCATTAATGATGAGCTCATCGCAGCCCCAGTCTTCATAACTCCCATCTGGAAGGTATCGGCGGATGATGAGGGGGATCTTTCCGCACCTAGTGAAGGACACGAGGTGGTTGTGAATGTCATCAATTTGGGGAACATTTAATCCATTGCGCAATCACAGATTATTAGTTATAAACTGCCAACTACTATCATGCAGGTTATCTGTCACTTAGTGTTTTACTATTATGGTAGACCTAAAATATAAATTTTAGATATATTTATTTATTATTACCAAGATATTTACTACTGCTGTTTTTTTTTTTAAACTACAGAGGGTGCAAAAGAACACAAATACAAGCAATACTTACTTGAGCTCTTTCATGGCAATTTGTAAGGGGTCCGTTTCTCCTTCCAGTTCCACCATGACGGGTGCGCACATCCTGTTAAGAGCGCTATTAAGTTCCCGCGAGTATCCGGAGAACATGCAAACTCCACGTAAGATGCCTTGAGGCAAGATTTCAACTCAGAGCGGACATGCTAACCCCTTTTGAATGGATACATCAATGAAGACAGGTTCAAACTTTTGTAGTGCATGTAGTACTTGACATGTAAAAGCATTTTATAACATTTTATAAAATTGCAATTGTGTATTGTGCGCATTCAAGCCAAAACACTTACGCTATCTGGAGAGCTCTTGTTCCCAAAACTCTGGCTCGCTCATATTTTGTCATGTATGATGTTGTTATCCTCTTCTGGTTGGCCTGCTGGCCATCGCCGGCTGGTAGGATTTGTACATTCTCTTGATCTTCCTGTCAAAAAGAGACAAGAAAAGAAAGTTTCAGATTTATGGCTCAAAATGTTATCTTGGCAGGACGTCCAAAAAAAGATGGACACGTTAAGTCATGTTATGATAAAGCCTGAACTCACATCTTCTGGGTTTTCCAAGTCATCTAATTCTTCATCCTCTTCGGCATCATCAAAATCTCCGTCATCGAAACTGTAAAATTGTGAGAAGTTATTAATCTTAACAGGGGGGAAAAAAGACAACTATTGCAGTCACACATTTTTTTGTAGTTAGGTTACAAGGCAGGTGGACGACTAGCACACATTTCCTTCAAATATATCCCATAAGTGAAGCACTGAATGCAACTTTTTAAGTTACTTACTTATCTTCGTTGTCCGACATATCTTGCTGATGAGTCTAAATACACTAAATGAATTATTTCAATGATTTTATCCACCTGCTATGTTTGTTGTGTACAAGCTCATGCACGAGTATGATAGGCGATTCACTTCCGGTTTTTGTGTGCATCACAAAATGGATCCGGACTAACAGAGTATAAAAGTTTGGTTCCATTTGTTTAGTTTGTTTCATTCGACAACCAGAGCATCAATGTTATCATCAACACTGCCAGTATTCTTATAAGATCCGACAAATTTAGTTTTAAACAGCAAGATGTGCATTTAAGTTGTTTTATTACAGCACAGTATAATTCTGTGGTTTGTAAACAGCGACGTCTAGCGGATCTTTTGCGTCACGTCAATAATCAAGCGTTTTTGTTTTGCAAATTAATATCGTATATGAAACTTGAGAATTTTAACGTACATATCAAATCATTTTCTTGCATAAAAACATATTTAAGAAATTCTGAACATCGTGGAACATTTATTAATGTCAGAAGTGGATTCAATCTAAACATTGACACAAAGTATACAGAAACACACTTCAGAATATAAACTCCTCTCTAATTTTGACACTAAAAATAATTTTTTGTCTTTTGTTAACCATATACTATTATCCAATTTTTTTTTAAATATTCAAATATATTGAGGTGCAAGCCTCCATTTATATCTGTAGTAAAACATGCGTACTGTGACTGCATTGCAAAAAAATAAATACATATACAGTATATACATATCGTTAGCCTAATGGCATAATTTCTTACATCAAGGGTAAATGACAAAGTACTGTACAATGGAACGTCAATGTGTACAAGCATAACTCAATTTAGTATCTGAAGTTTATTCTTCTACAGTCTGGACAGAACTTCAGCTGTTTTTGTCCACAGAGTTTTTGTTGCGCTCGCTTTTCCGGTTCATCTTAAAAACCTTTGAGGGCTTGAATTTTCCTTTTGACTTCTTCATCTCTTTCAAATCTTCTTTCTGGAGCTCTGACAAAAAAAATCCACACAAGTCATCATTTCCAACATACTATGTAGCCATTTGAATAAATCAAGATCATTTCAAAGTATATCCTCACCTTGGTTCTTGTTTTCTTCCGAAAGTATATCTTCTTCTCGCTCCCTAATTGGAAAATGAAGCTGCGTTACTACGACGTAAAAATCAATTCTGGAATAATTTATTCTCAATGCACCTCTTCCTATCTTGATCCAAAATGCTGACGATCTGGTTCCTCTGCTCGATGATGCCAAGCAGCTCGGCCATCAGGCTTTGCTCTTGACTTCGATCTTCTGGACTCCACACGCTCTCTGAACATCCAGTATAAAAGAACCATAGCGTGTAACATCAAAATTTTATCTCAACAAATGTTTCCACAAACTCACCCGGTTTATTGAGGAGACGTCTAAGCTCATACTCAACATCTGCTTGCCTTTCTTCCAAACTTTGCTGCTTAGTCCTGCCACACAATCAGTTCAATGTGATTATCTGGATTTATTTCTTTTAAATACACACAGCAGTGCAAACACTTGCATTCCTACAATACTTGAGCTACTTACAAATAAACCAGCTCAGTATCTCGTCGCATCACAATTTGCCTTTCATGGGTAAGAGAGAGCCATTCGGTCACTAGACGTTCTTCCTCTTCTTCTAAAATTAAAAAGAAACATTGTTTTGTTCATGTTTTCTGTCTATTTTTGGTTGAAAATAAAATGCTTGACGAACCATTCTGGCACTCTCGGATATTTCTCTCCAATTCTACGCCTCTTTCCTCCAGTGCCTCCAGCTGTTTTGTCACTTGGCTTTTTTCCACCTGAAGATCTTCTGCAGAAGCGTACTGGTCTGCCTGGACCTGCCAAACGACAAATAATAGCCAGCATTCCTTTAAAAAAAGAAACATGTAATTAAAATTAGTTATAAATCAGCATCATACCTTCCTTTTAACAAGCGGGAAGCCGTGTCCGGGGGCAGCGGCTCGTCCAGATGTGAGGGCCTGGCATGTTTTGGATTTGGGTATTTCTGCTTTTGCATCATAATGGTCCTTCTCTTTGAAAACCTACATTAAAAAAAAATAAAAAAAAATTGTACATCCACTTACAACTATTGTATACAAATGACTTAAATATTAACCCACATTTTTAAAAAAATATTTCTTTCCATACCTTATTTGATTTATTGTCCTCCATCACCCCAAAAGGCAACTTAGTAGATTTAACAGCTGGCACAGAAAGACTTCTTGTCAAAACAGGACTATGATTTTTTTTTTGTGGGACACTAGCGCTCGTTAAATCTAAGCAACCAAGTTGAGCGGTGTGTCCACCATGAGTGTGCTGTGACTCCGTTTTGACGGCATCTTCCTCATCCAGGTCCTCACCGAAAGGATTGGGAGGAGGGACTCTCGGTCTGTACCAGTACACCTGTCCGTTTGGACCACGTTTGGAATGCGTGGGGGGTCCCGGGGACTGAACAGGAGGTAGTTGTGTCCAAGGTCCGGGATGGATGATGCCCAACCATGGATGGTTGGTTTTCACAGGATTTTTCTGACTAAGTACGATTAAGAAAGTGATGATGAGTGTTTGAGATTTATTTAAGTACAAAGAAAGAAATGTCAGCTGACTTACACTTGTGATGAAAAAGGAGAAGACGGACTTGGAGTTATCTGTTGAGGTGCCACCTGTTTACTCTCTTCAGTTACTTGTGCATAAGGTGAGGACGACTTTGGCGGCGCTTCAATTTTTTTCTTCCGCTCATCACTATTGGTTGTCTCCTCAAGGTTTTCTGGGAATTGCATCATTATTGAAGCGAGAATTCAACGAACATTACTTTTGCTGAGTTTGTTTCAGGTGTTTTATTTTTTTGTTGCATTAATTTCATGAAGTGGAAATAAAAACATAATAAATGTCTTTACCTGAGGTGCTGCTCGCTGTTTGGGAAAGTTGAATCCCGGCTGCAAGGGAAGAAACCGACTCCTCTTTGGAAGCCAGCTGTTGACTTTCTCCGGTCACTTGCAGTGACGAGAATTCCGAGGGGTCGTCAGTTTTTGTCTCTTCCGTTCTTGCCAAAAGCGATAACGAACCATCGTTGCCATCGCTTGCCTCGTCGACGTATTCCGGAGCAGGTTGAGGAGACGTTTCTCTTGACATGCTACTCCGCGTTTCCGATGACTCATATTGTACTGTTTGCTCGCTCTGCGGTGGTTTATAAAGCAGTCTGTCATGTGACCTTATCGTCTCAGAATACTGAGGAACGTTGATGAGCGTCAATCCGCCAAGAGACAGGCACTCTTCCTGTACCTCAAAGTTGTTATCTGTTATGTGATCAGAGCAGATGAAACAACCAGTCTTCTTTTCTGGAACGTAAAAGCCTGCTGCAAGTGTGCCATGGCATACTTTGCATCTGAAAGAAATATAAGTTGGTCATGTGACACATTTTCAGAAATGTTAGCAATATTTGAGTACCTGAAACAACTGCGATGCCAGATCTCGCCTCGGATTACTTGTCTCTGAATGAGATGAACGGGTTTCATACAAAAGCGACATGCATCGTGTAGACTTTTGTTCGAATAACCATCGTCTTTGCTGGAGGGCGAAGAACCCAAATGCTGGTGGAAAAAAGAAATTGGAAATACAAAATGGACTCTTTCTTTCATATGTTGGAAGATTTACTCTTTTATCACCTTGTTTGATGAAGTGCTGTGTGATGACTTCAAACTGGAAGGACCTGCTGCAAAGTCAAGATAGAAAATGGAAATGATGAATAAAGATCACAGGAGGAAAAACTCGTTTAGCGCAACTCGATTGCGTGTAAATAGAATGAGTGAAGATGAAATTGCAAATGAAGGTCACAATTGTTGATTTGAAATCTGACGACTTCAAATCAAAATAAAAAGTGTCAATGAGAGAAAGAGATGCTTCTAGACTTACCGTGAGATATCCCGCTGAAGTAGTGGTAAAATTGGGAAAGGTAAGTGACGACGCTCAAATAGTCAGGCACCTCGGTGGCAAGCAAATCTTTGGGGACCAGGAAAGCGGGGATGCCGAGTTTTGTCTCTGCAACCTCAAAGGCCTGAAAACAGTGCATGGAAAGACACCAAGCCAAATTACATGTATTATTAGATAATAATGTGCAACTGGTTGTAAATCACTGCTGTGCAAAATTACACGTTTGATCAAAGCGACACATGTTTCCATTGTGTGCAAATGACTCACCAGTTGGTTGTTTTCGTAAATATTCACTCTGGAGAGGAAGCTGAAATCTCTGGATGGAGATGAATGAAACAAGACAATAAGATTATTTAGAGTAGGAAATTTCAGTTCCTGTTAAAATGACATAACAAATGATCTGACTTTATTTGAACTACAACAAACCTGAGTAATCCACTTTACTTTAAAAGGAAGATGGCTACGAGTGAGATTAAGTTGTTTGGAAGAGATTAGGCCCACTGTAGATTAAACAGCATGCTACAACAAATGTTTTTTTTTTTTTGTGCACACCATGCAGCCAACTTCAGTCAAATAAAGAAAACTACTCACATGAGATCCGGGCGGTGTTTGTGGATGATTGCACAAAACGCAAGTCCATCTCGGAACGAGGTGGATAAATTGGTGATTTCCACTTGTGGGTAGGTGGTGCAGGTTTGAACACACCATTTGAGCAAGGATTTCCTCGGTGCCATCGTGTCATGGGTGGCACTGGACTTCATCACGAGGGTTGGGTCAGCGTGACATACATCAACACAGCAACGTGGAGGCGAAAGGCGAGCGAGTTCGAAGGCTACATTTAGCACGCCGTGTCAAATGTCAATATTGCATCATTAAAAACAAGGTTAGGTGAAGTCACGTTAATACTCATTTTCCGCATAGGAAAAAAAAAATCGCACGGAAGTTGACAAAAGTCGATCTTTTGCGACTTAGTTGGTGAGGATTCAGTCATAGAAGTCACTTCGCATCTCAAATTAAAATAAATCGTTGAATTGTGGCGCAATCGCAGGTCTATTTGATCGTAGAGGTCCTCAAATGTTATTTTTAAAAAATCCCCTCGCTGCATGTCCATCCATCTTGCTGTGCGCTACACAAGGTAATCAATAGCTGCCACTAGAGGGAGACAAAACGTGAGATTTTCCTAAAACCACTTTGCACAACTTTTTCGCGTTTGTTTTCTTTTAAGTGTTTATATCGAACATGTATAGCTCTTCCTCTTCCCTGCTCATCTCCAGACTACTTAAAATATGTATGTATATTTTTAACTGATTCATGCTTGGACGTAGTTGAAGATATGTTCAGTTAAATTTAATGTAATATTTCGGAATCAGTAGAGCTTGTTGTGATGAAAGACTAAATAAATATCTTTGAATTAATAGAAAAAGTAAAACCGCAAAATAAAAGCTTGACACACTTGCAGCCACAAAATATCTGACTGAAAATAATGTAATTAAATAAGGTTTTTATAATCACAACTGTGTCAAATTTCTGGTACAGTGACGTCATTTTGACAGCGCATGTTCAACATGGAGTTATGGCCACTCCAATTATTATTATCCTAACTATTAAATTAAACTCGCGTAAACCCCCAAAACATCATAATCTGTCAAAAATAAAAACTAATGCTTTATTGTTGTTTCATGTTAGCTCCGCCTATCCGCGTCTTTACGCATTGTACGTGCCTTTACGTAGCTCGTCACAAGGCAGACCAGACGACTTAAAGCTTGCTGTGATGGCTGCTCCTCCCGATTCGGAGAGTTTGGAGTCTCGCATCAGTGAGTTTTTGTTCTTAAATAGGCGCGCTTTATTGTCAGATGGTTACCGAACATACATAATAGAAGATCTGCGTGCTAAGTGTGAGGTGTCAATGTTGTTTAAGTGGCTAGCGAAGGCGGAAGGCGGTTCCGTGCAACACGGGAAGCTAAGCTAGCTCGACAGCTACCTGTACCTGGCAGCTGTCAACACAGCACAAACTAACGTACTGTCAGCTTCAAGGATTGATTTTTGTTTTTTGAGTAGTGAACGTCAGGGACTCTCGTTTTCAGTATCGCGTCCTACTTTGACTATTATTGCTGTTTACCCGGAAGAAAGTTCTGGATTTGACCGAAATCTCGTCGAGACTACACCGTCCAAGCTAGCTAACATTGACGTCCTATGTATCTTGAGGTTGGCTGTTTGCTTTTAGAAGCAAATCCCGAAATCAATGCTTTGCAGTCATTATCTACGCCGATATTTTGCATTAGGAAAAGAAATCTCACGACACACCACTAAACAAAATCGGCACATAAAAATCGCACAGGTTATTTATACACTTCTTGCTATGAAGTGGAAGAACATTTAATTGTGCGAGCATTGATTGACCCAGGTTTTGGGAATTTTGAATTAACGCAGATATTGTATAATCGATCATCTAGAGGAGCCTCGTAAGAAAGTGCATGTAGCAAGTAAGGACCCAAGATGTGTCCTGTAGGAGATGACTGCGAGCTGCTTCATAAAGCACCCCTAAACGACTCTGGAACAGTTGGCGAGCAAAGATACATTATTTACAGTAAATAACTTTAATACCAATTAAATGTCATTGATTTTTTTTGTTTTTAGCAGCACACCAGATAATCTCATCACAAATGATCTGATTGTCCACATCTTGCAAAGCATTCCTAACTATCTCATGATGACTTGGTGCACGGCGTTGCAACTATTTTACCGAGTTGGCATTTTTTTCTCTGCAACTTTTCATCCACATCTTGTTTATATTTCAGACAGAGCAACCAATCCACTAAATAGGGAGACTGACTGGAGCAGCATCAATGCCTTCTGTGAACAGCTCAACAATGATTTGGAGGGGTAAGAGCCAGATATATGCAAATTAGATCATTTTGACCAATTCCACTTTTTTAGTTAGTCTGAAAAGATCCATTAAAAACCCTCAATGAGTGAAATTTGTGTTGTGTTGCAGGCCTCAACTGGCTACCAGGTTGTTGGCCCACAAGATCCAATCTCCACAGGAGTGGGAGGCCATGCAGGCTCTTGTGGTAAACAAACCGTTTAGGTCACAATTGGCTTAAATGGTATTGATACTTTTTGTTTACATTGGCCTCTTTTGGAACTCTCAGCAATATGTGGAGAGCACAAGAGGGTGACAAAAGAGTTTTGGGTGTTACGCTTTTATCACGGCATCCTAGTCTTTCCCATATAGTGGATCCGGTTGATCTAGTTGCCCATTACTGATGTGGCAACTTGATATGCTTGTTTTTCCAACTGACTACACTGTAGCCCAAATCAGTTTTTTTGTTTTTTTTGCAATGCATGTAAATGAGAGCACTGATTACATTAGCGTTTTATCAGTGAATATGCACCTTTGGGGGATTTATCATATGCCTTCTTCTTCTTCAGGTTTTGGAGTCGTGTATGAAAAACTGTGGGAAACGCTTTCACAGTGAAGTAGGCAAGTTCCGCTTTCTCAATGAGCTCATCAAAGTGGTTTCGCCAAAGGTAGGATATTCTCATGTGCAGATTCCTGCACAGGTTTTTTTTTCCCCTTGCAGTCCATGTGACATGAGATGTTCTTGTCCTCGCACAGTACCTGGGTTCCCGCTCACCGGAGCCAGTGAAGAAGAAGGTCTTGGAGTTGATCTACAGCTGGACGTTAGGCTTGCCCGATGAGTCTAAAATCATAGACGCCTATCAGATGCTAAAGAAACAAGGTTGGAGGTCGCATGGAAAGCCATTTGCCATTAACTCATGATCTTTGTCCTACCTACTTGAACAGTGCAGCAACTAGATTTTTTTTCTTCATTTGAAGGTATTATCAAACAAGATCCACAACTGCCTCCCGATAAACTACCCAATCATCCACCACCCCGACCAAAAAATGCTATTTTTGAAGATGAAGAAAAGTCTAAAGTAAGAAATCTAGACATCAAGACTTCTCACCCACTTGCTTCCTTTTAACGGTCCTCGTACTTTGACAGATGTTGTCTCGCCTGCTGAACAGCTCGCATCCTGAAGACTTGAAGGCCGCCAATAAGCTCATCAAGGAAATGGTCCAAGAGGTAACCCCAAGACCAAAGCAGCAATGGAAATCCATTCTGTCTTTTTAATTACAATCAACCTGTGCACACAAAGATGGTCATTTTGAACTTATCGTAGGATCAGAGACGAACAGAGAAGGTGACCAAGCGGGTGGGTGCCATCCAGGAGGTCAAGGAGAGCATCACTTTGCTGACTCAGCTTCTGCAGGACTACGATGCCAACACTACAAATCAGAGTAACGCTGAGCTCATACAGGTGAGGGCAAAAGAGGGTCGCTTATCATTTTGAATGTGAAAGAACAATTTTGATCACGTTATTTTATTATTGTTCCAGGACCTTTACCAGCGCTGTGAAAAAATGCGACCCACACTATTCAGATTGGCAAGCGATACGGAGGATAACGATGAAGCTTTAGGTGAGCACTACCGTTATCAAAACCAGAAAACCACATTTTGTTTTGTGTAACCCGCCTCAAAATGTCATCTTGCGTGACCTTTTCCAAGGTTCCACAAGTTGTGTCTTAAGCTATTACAAACAGTAGACTCAATTGTTTCGCCTGCCTTGGACTTTTTTTCTTCCACTAGAATCCTAAAATAAACTCAATGATTGCACTTTAACTTAAAAAAAAAAAAGACATCTTAAGTAGATGAGTAATTTATTAATAGGACTTAAATCTCAACCGTATCAGATGGTTATTGATTGACATTGTCTGCATGTCCAAAGGCACGGCGTTGCTTTGCCACCATTGTCTGGTAAGATACTATATTTGCGTAAAGAAAGCAGTACTAGCAATTAGCAGTAATTGATCTAAAGCATCGCTGCGTGCCGATTGCAGCGTCCTCTAGTCCAAAGCCAATTGTGGACCTAACAACCTAAGCCACAAAGCCGTTTGTCAATCTTTTGTGCTCCAGTGATGACATTAAAGGGCTTCTTTTCTGGGCTTTCCGCAGCGGAGATCTTGCAGGCCAACGACAGCCTGACCCATGTCATCAATTTGTACAAGCAGCAGGTGAAAGGGGAGATTGTGAACAGCAACAATGCATTAAATGCACAAAAGGAGACAGGTTGGTGAAGCAGTGCTAAGTGATTGGCTATGAACACATTCAGATTTTTTTTTTTTTTACCTCATAGTGGGGACAGCACTGCTGGATCTGTCTGGCTTGGACACATCGCCCCAGTCGCCTCCATCCTTCCCGGAACTCCCGACTCCAACCGACAGCCTCAATGCAACCTCGCAGGAAACTGGCATCTCCTTACTTGATGATGAACTCATGTCGCTTGGTAACCCTCATTTTTTTGAATCTGCATATAAAGTAGTCAAACATTTTGTCAAGTTGGGATTGTCCCACACAGGTTTAAGTGAAGGAACACACACCTCGAACCCTCCCTCCCAGCCCGAGGACTCCACAGCTTGGGACTCCTTCCAGGTACGTGGCACAAAAGAACTTTAAATATGTTGATCTTCTCTTGTATTGATGTCATTTTCTCCTTCAAGTCATCTGACAGTATCGATGCAGACACCCCAGCAGCACCTAGTCTTCTCCTGAGTCCGGAACCTTCCTCCCACTCGCACCCGGTCTCTCCCGCCTCTGCTCCCAAAGGCTCAGTCCTGGATGAACTGGATTTATTAGGAAAGACGCTGCTGCAGCAATCTCTTCCTCCCGAAGGCCTACAGTTCAAATGGTAAAAGAAATACATTTGGGGTAAATAAATAATTATCTTTTGATACTGTGCTGCGATACTGAGCTTTGAGGTTTTCTTCATTAAAAAGAATAATTCCGTATTTACACCAGTGAATATGATGGTAACCAGTCTGTGTCTGCATGCAGGGACAAACAGCAGGTCAAACCAACTCTGAGAGATCTACAGAGCAAGTCGGGGTCTACTATTCCCCCCAACCGCATCCCGCTCTTCAGCTCAGACCGCCCCGCGTTGCCCCTCCCCTCTGAGGCCACCACGTTTGACATGTCCCCCGCATGCCCAGAGACTGCATCTGCGGAGCTTTCCCTGGCTGATGTCTTTGTGCCTCTAGAATCCATTAAACCTAGTAAGTAGACTTGCTTTTTTTTTTTTTTTTTAAACAATTCAATTGCTGATATAATCATGGATGGATTCGCCTACCAGGTAGTCTGCTGCCTGTGACTGTCTTCGACGGACACAGCCTGCGGGTCCTTTGCCACTTTGCCCGTGATTCGCCACCATCTCGCCCCGACGTGCAGGTGGCCATCATCTCCATGCTGTCCTCCGCTCCCGTGCCTGTCACCAACATAAACATAAACATCTCTGCTCAGAAGGTCAGAGAGGAATTTTTTTTTGCTCCTTTTCCCCATTATTGTGATGTCACATTGTTCTACTTCTGCAGTCAATGGGAGTAAAGTTGCAGCCAGCATCTGGAAGCGATTTGCCACCGTTCAATCCCATCCTTCCTACTGCTGCTGTCACACAGATCATGTTACTGGCCAACCCAAACAAGGTACACCCAAGTTTGAACTCTTTCAAAATCACTCCAAGTCCTGTGTTTAACATCTTCTTCCCGTTTGTGCGCTTTAGGAGAAAGTTCAACTGCAGTACCGATTGAGCTTCACCTTGGGCGACCAGGTGCACAACGAGAGTGGCAGTCTTGAAAACTGGCCTGCTTCAGACACTTGGGGGAACCTATAGCGGCCGGCAAAGTTCAACCTGACAGACTCTTGTCCAACAAACTCAGCTACACTCCGTACCTATTCTAAATTTTTGTTTGTGCCCCCTCTTTCTGCTCATGCTCTCTGTACGTGCTTTGCTTTAACTGACTTGTTAATACCGCCTCTTTTTTTTTTTCTTCTTCTCTCTCTCTTCCCCCAAATCTTTTAAAGACTGCTACAAATGAAGAACCGACATTCACTACTGCATGTGCATATGTGCTTCAGGTGGTTTGGCCTGGAGCACAACGTTTGACTTTGTAGATTTGGTCCTCACTTGTGCATGCTCTGCTATCATGCCGTATGCGCCAAGACAGAAAGGACATATGCGTTACCTCCTCTTAGTTTGTCAAACCAAAAACTGCTGAATCATCACTTATGTCTCTCATCAATGGGGACTTTTCCTTGTTTGTGTCATGACAAAAAAAAGTACTGTGACATTGTGTATTTTCTGCCATATGTGCCTCTTTCTCAGTTCTGTTTAACTTTTAGCACATTTGTTCTGTAATACATGATTTATTTCAACAAGTTGCAGTGTATCATTATATTTTAATATACTTTTTGTTTTTTAAATAGGATCTTTGTTCAATTGTGACCATGGCTCTTCCTATATCACCAATACATGAGTAAAGTAAAATTGAAGATGCATGAAATGGATTGCTAAACAAATTACAACCTAGAGCTTGGTGTCCATCTTGTTCATTTGAGCTCTGCAGTCTTGAGAGACCTTCCTCACATTCTGCTCCCTCCTCCTTAGTGTGACTGCTTTGTAAATACCAATGTACATTTGACCTGTGCAAAAGCATAAACAGTGCTAAGATATGAAGGAGTAATAAAGGTTTTGGTGGAGGTGGGGATTAATTTAAACACTGGTGCAGTAAGTTTGTTCATATTCGTCTTGTTTGCAGGCTTGTCATGCTTACAATAGTTCAATTGTGTTGTTCATGTCTCCCACATTTTATCATAGCATTTTAGTTAACATCAATTTCGTGGTCTCATTTAAGAACACAAAAATTTACTTTTAAATGGATGCAAATTGGGTCCCCACAATGACCAAGTGTGCGTCATGATTGGGACTCCCTCTGGTGTATACTAATTATCCGCCAGAGGGCAGTATACAACAAACATGATAGACGACTTTGCCAACTGTTATTTTTTGAAGACAAATTACGACTATGGATTCTTTGCAATGGCTAGTCTGTGGCGTTTGGTATTATATGTTACCATTAAATAATACTTAAGATAGAAGTTGTGCAAAGTTGTGTTTCAAATCCACATTTTTAAAAAAGTTTTCTTTCACAACAAGAGCTGTTTTTGATTAGCTTTAAGCTTCACATAAATCCAGCAAAAATCTCAAAATGAACATGGACACATTTTTCATACCCTCTTCCCCAAGATTAAGTGTTCAATCACATCCATTTTCAAATTCTTAATTAAAATGGGTCATGCACCTAGCAGGGGTGGCCAACCAGTCAAAGACTAAGAGCCACATCATGCAGTCCTACAGTACTAAGAACACACACAAACTCTCAGTTCAACAAAGTCCACAAACAAAAACAAAATAATTTACAATAGCGTTTTTTCCACTTACTATGCATGTTGCTTAGTGCGACTTCTGGCATTCCTTGCCTTGAACAATCCTCTTCAAATCTGGCTTGTATTCCGTTGTTGCTACTCGAAGCAATTTCTTTTTATTGGATGTCTGATACCATTCGTTTGAGTTTGTCGTTTTTTTTTGTGTGTCTGTTTTTCTCCCTGACTGTCCAAATTGCGCTTGCGAAATTCAGTCCGTTTTGGAAAGTCCTTATCGATGTTAGCGTGGAGTGAGTTGAGTCCTGTGTTCATCTTCATATTTCCGTTTAGCTGTGCATTTTTCCCCCCCGCCATTTTGAAAGCGAAATTACAATTAGTACTAATTGTTTCCTCCAATGGGTTTGCCCCTCCTGCTTTGTGGAGTTTCACCTCATGCGCATGCGCGTTTGACGAAAATACCATCTTGAACTCGAGAAGCGAACACGCCCAAAAAAAAAAAAAAAGACAATATCACACCTCCGTTGACCTCTTTATTCTTCACACATAATTTGCATCTAACAAATTGTGTTAATCTAAATAATAACAACAAAACGTTGCTGGCAGGTTTAACTTATTTGCAATTCTTATGCCTAATAGGATAATCCAATGTCCCATGTTAAAATGCCCCCATTTGGATGGTGTCAATAAAATGTACCCTTTAAGGTCAAAATGGCCATGCCCCCATCCTCAGAAGTACCCTGTGGGGTCGCTTTTGTCACACAGCTCCACATGCACATGCGAGGTGATTCCCGGGTAAACGCTCTGCATGGGCATCATGACGCCCAGACGCTGACCCTTGCTCACGGTTCCTGAAGTCCTGTCAGGCTGCACATAAAACAGCTTGACGCAAAGACCTGCAAGTGTTGGTGAAGATCAGAAGTGACAAAGTAGTTGCTAGTTAATTTTCTGACAACGCTTCATTTTTACTGACCTTCGCCACTTATTACAAGGCCGCGGTCGATGGCGGCCTTATCGGGATCATTGTAGACAACTAATCCTCTGTTGATAGTAGTAACGTCAAATGGAGCGTAGACCTCTGAGCCGTCATTACAAATGATGTCCACACCTTGGTGACGCCTGGATCCCCTGGAACACACACATCAACAAGTCAAAAAGTCAACTCCCGCCTGCCCGACATGTGTCCAGCCACCTTACCGTGGGGCCCCAAAGTGGCCTGCACCCAAACGATCTGATGTCCTCGGGTTGTTGTTGGGATTCCCCTGACATATCTGGCCAAAGGTCACTCCTTCACACACACACACCAGAGCTACACACAAATATATATACAGGTTAGAAGGAAAAGGGACAGATGAAGATTTTGAGAAACACCAGGCCATGTTCTCACCCAGCAGAGCTGCCAACAGAGCCACGTTCTTCATCATCTTCATTGCAATGACTCCTGCCGGGATCCACGACGGCTTTTATCCACAGCCTAACAACATGGACAGGGAGAGCCCGCCTCTCAATTACAACATTACAAAAATTCCACCGGGCAACCAGTTGTTAAGTCAATAAATTGCACATGCAAGCAGACAGTGACTTGACTTTTGATCATTTTGCTGTCTGCACATCTGCCCCAGTGTCAAAGTTCTTGTTGAGCAAGACTGGAAAGTCTGATCAGTTATCACATTCACACACAAAAAAGGTCTACATAATATTCAAGTTCAATTTATAAAAGATCTTAGTGTGAATTAACTTTTCATTTGTTTGCAAGTTTACTCATGGGAAGTTGTATCACATTGATTTTGTTGACCCCCACCCCCCCCTAAAGATTATGCCCGGGAGTACCACACCCCATAATTTATTTTTGTTATCTTTTTACCTTTTTTAATTTTTTTGAGGGTCATACATACTTGGAGATTACCCGCAATGTTATTTTACAAAAGGTTGTTGGCAATGGTTGTCAAAAGAAATGAGGGGGATTTGAGTAAGAGGGTCTACCACTGTTAATAATGTTTCTGTCAACATGCAAAGACGCGATTACATTTACAGCTGAAATAAAAGTAGAATTTCCTGATGAGTGGCACAGCGAGAAAAATATTTGCAGAGGAGGTGTACGCGAGTTGGGCAGAGCGTGCCTCGCTCCCATAAATTTCCAAACGAGTCCAAAGCTTCAAATGAAATCTATTTGCTCATTTAGATGAAAGCAAACAGGGTGAAACTGGCTAAAAAAATAAAATAATTTAAACTGCTTTTGATCAGGAGAAATAATCATATTTTCATTATTCAGCAAATCCACATCCAAACACTTTAGTACAACTCCTGTCTCAGGATAGACACAGACAGCCAGAAGTCTATTTTGGTCATTTGGTATTTCATTTGGAAGGAGATGGAGAAGTAGATATGCTTCTTTAATGCATGAAGTTTCTAACAATCTAAATTCCCAGCTACAGAAAAACATTTTGGTACAAACGTGTTCAAAAGCTTCCGTCAAAACTACTCACTACGACAGTTAAAATACAGCCATATGACAACAGTATATAATGCTTAGTCCATGTATATACAAAATATACTTTCTGATTCATTAGGTACAATTACAAAACAATCCTGTGAAATCTTACCGTCATCAGATAATAATAAATTTGTGCTGAACAGGCAAATATGCTTTCAGTAGTCTGTTCGGGTTGTCGACAAAAATCAATTAGTATGTGACACTGTAAAAACTAAATCTAAGATTAAATCTCTCCAATCATTGATTTAATAAATCTTGTTAAATCAGACATTGCTATTTTATTGGTAGATATTTTTGCTTTTCCTCTTCCTTTGCTATTCATCTTTTTTGTACCTAATTAATCAGCAAGTTAAGTATCCAGGCCGATGATCATGTGCCAGGTGGTGGAGGCTGAGCAAACTCGAAGGGAGCGTGCCCCATCAGGCCCATCACAGGTTGGGGCAGGAGTAACTGCTGGGCCATTAGAGGCTGGGGAACAGACAAGGGGGGTGGGACTGGTCCCATTTCGCCTCCCACTGCTGAGGAGCCCACCACGGGACAGCTATACTGGCCAGCACTACTACTGCTGTTGCTAATGCTATCTTTCTGGTATGAGCTGCTGCTGGAGACATAGCTGCGCCCTCCATTCCTGCTGCTGCGATCCCTGTAAGACGAGGATGAAGACGAGTCCCCGTCCCGGCTGCTGGAGCCTCGACTGTCACGGGCGTCACGGGAGTCGCGGTCATCACGTGCGTCACGGCTGTAGCTGCTGCTCCCGCGGGCACTGCTGCTGCTGCTGCCGCCTCCCCCGACCGAGCGCATTCGACGCTCACACTCGTCTTGGTACATCAAGTTGGGATTGTCGGAAGAGGAACCGCCTCGGAAACGGGAACGGCCACCTCGGAGAAGATTAAAGGAACAAATAAATGAATAAATATTTGATGAAAAAAAATAAACAAATATATGAATTAACAAATAAATCAAATATTCTACAACAGAAAACATCCCTCACCTCCGCCTCCTCCGCCGCGTCCAGTGTCAACCAGCTGCAGCAGTTTGGGATTGATAGCCTGTCTGGCCTCCTCAAGAACCCGGATCAGATCCCGAGCCTGGCGGAGGTTACTCGGAGTAAAGAAAGTGTACGCCGTGCCTTTGTTGTTGCTGCGGGCCGTGCGTCCGATCCGATGGATGTAGTCTTCCGAGGAATTGGGGTAGTCATAGTTGATGACAAACTTGACATCCTCCACATCTTTTGGACATTCGGGGCAGTAATAAAGGGTTGAATGGGGTCAGTAGGGGAAAACAAAAATAGTCGTCAGAACAAAATAATACTTGTGTTGAACATTGCAAAGTTTGAAGTCACACTTATTTCTATCCACTTACCGGCTATTTTTGTACAGCATACAATTAATCTGAGTCGAGACTATGACAAATATAAAAAAATGACAAAGCTTTTTTGTTTCACTTGACCCCCTTTTAAAGTTTATAAATAGGTTATAAAGGGGCCCACCGCAACTACACCGTCTTGACAAGTGCGGAGCAGAATGGCGTTGGAAGTCTATCGGCGCTAAAATGACAAAGGGGTGGGGCTCTAAAAATAAATCAAAGTAAATAACAGTAAAGAGGTTGAAAGAGTGGATGAAGATGTTTAAGCGGTTGAACTGATGTGTGGAAGGAGAATTAGGGGAACGAACAATTACAGAGGTGACTCCTCCAGGCCAGGACTCCTGCCAGCCAGGACCAGACATGACGTCCGCAGAGGGAGAGGCCGGCCGCCACAGCCAGTGGTGGTGTGTTTGGTGGTGGTGGTGGTGACGGCGATGGCGGGGGGGCCTGGGGGGGTGTCAGAGGCTGAATCGTTGGGGGGCGCGCAGCCTGCAGCACAGCCGTCCATGGGCGACTCTGGCTCCGATCCACCCTCAGCTCCCGGTGGATGAGTCGCTCGTCCCGTGACGCACCACAGTGTTTCTTAGTGGCACCAATTGAGAGCTGATTGTTCTGATACAGACACGCTTGGTTGACGCGCGCGGCTCCTCCAATCAGTGTGGTGCGCCACTTGGACGATGGCGTGGCTGAGGGGAGCCCACCCTGACAGCCCAGCAGCCCCCCATGCTCGCCCCTCCTGCCGTGCCCCCTCCCCGGTCAGCCAGGCGGTCGGTCGTCCTGGCAAGGCCGGGAGAGAGCTTCGTGTGCTTTGTGGGCTCGGCGGCGGCGGCTGTGCCGGACTGATTAATCGGGCCGTCTCTCTCCCAAGTCGGCTTTCGATTAGTCATGCCTAGGTCCGGCTGCAGGCTCCCGAGGGCCTGTGTACTTCTAGTTGGCAGAAGAGAGACTTGGAAACAAACAAAGGAAAGAAAATGAAAAGAAAACAAATGAACATAGAATTAGGTTCACGCTTGATCTGCATGGCTAGCCTTACCTCTTACATACATTTGGTATACCTCACGTTCAACTTTAAAGGGCTTCGCTAAAAACATGATTTGCTTCGTAGATGCACACTGATCTGAGAAGCAACGCATCATTTCTTTGGCAAAGAGGAGACTTCTGTATATTAGCACCTTACTCTTACCTAAACAAATCAAATGTTTGTGTACAGTGCAAAGGTCATTTTAACACTCAGGACATACCCAAACCGCGGGAAGCCACGTCGGTAGCGATGAGGATTGGAGCTTTGCCACTGCGGAACTCTAAAAACGCAAGGAAAATTGAATTTGGGTTATTGTAAATAAATTAAATGTATAAAATAAAGTGTTTCGTGTACCCGTTAACACCCAGTCTCTCTCTGGCTGGCTCTTGTCACCATGAATGCACATCGCCGGCCACCTATGAAAAACAAACAACTCTTGCCGTGTCACCGATAGCTCCTCAGACTCTTAAAACATCTTCCCGGGCTCACCCATCACGTCTCATCCTACGTGTGAGGTCATCACATCGCTTCTTGGTCTCCACAAAGATGATAGTCTTGTTCTCTTTCTCAGCCATAATCTCTTCCATCAGCTGTATTAACCTGAAAAGGAACAAATGTGATTTCAAAAATAACACGCAAGAGGGGCGGTTTCTTACTTGTTGTCTTTTTCACTATCCATGCACACGTCAACGATTTGAAGGATGTTGTGGTTCGCACTGAGCTCAAGCGCGCCCACATTTATCTGCACGTAGTCTTTGAGGAAGTCTTCGGCCAGTTGACGGACCTCTTTCGGCCAGGTGGCGCTCCACATCAGCGTCTGTCGATCCGGCTAGACGTGTGCAAAAAATATTACAGGTCATAAAAATTTAAATTTCCAACATCAGGCTGGATAATGCTATGTGTGGACTGGCGTTACCCTGATCTGGTCGACAATTTTACGAATTTGAGGTTCGAATCCCATATCCAGCATACGGTCAGCTTCATCCAGAACTAAATACGTGCAACGTCGCAGGTTGGTCTTGCCTGCCTCGAGAAAGTCAATCAGGCGACCCGGAGTGGCGATGCAGATTTCAACTCCTGGGAGGAAAGAAGAGAGAAATAAAAGACTGTGTGGTGAATTTAGAAACGTCCAAGTCAATAAATTCATACCCGAGGATTTGATGAGAATAGAATATTCAAGGGTCAATAATGTGTACCTCTCTCCAGATCTCGGATCTGCGGTCCTTTAGGAGCACCCCCGTACACACAAGTGGTTTTAATGCGGGATGATTTTCCATAGTCGTACGCCACCTGCTGGACCTGCTGTGCCAGTTCTCTTGTAGGGGCCAGAACCAAGCACTGGAGAGGATCAAAACAATCGCAGTGTTTCTCAACCCAAATTTAAACACGCTTAGAATATTTTTTGATTGTGGTTGGGAATACTCAGCGATAAGAATATTCTGCTTCTCTTTACGTACAATGGGTCCATCTCCACGCTCCAGATAGGGCTGATGGTTGATGTGCACAATACCTGGCAGCAGATACTGCGGGGAATTGATTCTATTAGGTTATGACGAACGTTAATGACCGTGATGACATTTATTGTAAAAGACTTACCGACAGAGTCTTCCCAGAACCAGTCTGGGCGATTCCAACCATGTCCCTCCCACTGAGGGCTAGAGGGAATCCTTGAGACTGAATTGCTGTCGGCTCCTTGAAATTTTGCTGCATCAAGACATCCATCACATATTCTAAAAGGAAAAAGAAATCAAGCACTTTTGTTTTGTGTATTCGGGTTCAGGTTGGCAGATGCTTACGAGGAAATTTGGCTTGATGGAATCCGGTGACAGGCTTTGGACAGCCTGAACCTCGAATAGTTATTTCTTTCTTAGTTCTGTACTCATCGACGTCATACTGTGGGGGGAAATAACAGTCTCGATTTAATTTCACAACCTGAAGTTGTATGTTAAAAGAATGCGTTAAAAGAAAACATACCTGACTCATACGTTGTACTTCCGGATGCTCGGTGTAAAAGTTCTTCTCGAATTTGGGGAGTTCATCCAGGTCCCATCTTTTCTTCCGTAAACGTTCACCCGGACTGCCGAATTTTTTGATCGATGATGAGCTGCTTCTGCTGGACCCGAAACGAGGGCTTCTGTAATATGATAACAAAACCACTTTATTGATGCGTATTATATTTGGACATGAAACCGAAATTAGCACTTTCATAGCGCTGATCTCAAACATGGGATGTATATAAATAAGAGCTACAGTTAGCTTTCAAGCTAACATTGTTTTATTGTCAAATCTCACCCCCTGTCACGACCACGGTCCCGATCTCGGTCTCCGTAAGAACCTCTCATTTTGAAGATTCTGCTCCCTAAGGAAATAAAGAAATTGTCTACGATTTGTTAGATTTCGTAGGCTTTTCCCGAGTTAGCTTTTTTCGGGCTTTCTGAAAGAAGCTACAAATACAAACCAACGCGAGTTCTGGTTCGGACAAAAGATGATCAACGTGTAACGCTGGTTGTATTCAACTATGGCGTCGTTAAAAAAAAGCTTAGTTTTGGTAAACAAAACAAAAAAATACGAAGTAGCGTATCTTTAATGATAGTGAAGACGTTTCGACTGCTGTTCAAGTGAAGATAACAGCTATGTTGTTAGCTTAGCAATTCGGCTGGATACATAGGCCACGTTGATTGGTTGGTTGCTGGCCAGCCCCGCCCCCAGAATATTGATTGACATATTTCTTATTCCCTACGTCACTCTGTTATTGTTTGCACGATATTTTTAAACACCTAAAACATTGGTAATCTGGTCTAAAAACGATTAACTACTGATTTTGTCTAAATCTTTATTTCCCTTTCAACACTAACAAAATCCAACAGCATAAAAGTACATAACGTATCACCAAGAATATACAGATCAAATGTATACAACGGAAAGACAACAGGAATGTATAAAAATTAAAATAGTAAAACATAGCACTATATAAAGCAATTGAAGTCATCATGAAATGTTTTGTCAGTGCTTCGACTCGTATTCGCAACATTCTTTTCTTACTGGAATGTGTCCTAATGTAATACAGCCAATTGAAATATGGGATCTTAAATTGTATGAAAATGATTTAAGAGCACCAAGATTCATTAAAAGTCTGGATAAATGATGTATTAATCATTTTAGACATGGCATTGAAATGCAACTGGGATAGTCGTCACGGCTTTTTGCATCTACTCATCATGGCCTCAGTATTAGTTTTGAATTCGGATGCATACTTACATGACTTTGGCTCTTATTACTTTCCCTAAATTCGATACACTGTTTTGCATTTAGCACAACACACAACCCTTATTTGGAGGCAACATTGGGGGTTTACTCCACCATCAAACATTTACCATCACAACCACAAACGTGTACTGGCTGCTGCAAAAACACAAATTGAAAAGCATCTTTGACGAAAATATACTCAATGTTTCTGTGTTGAAATAATAAATGTGCTAATACGGGTTAGTTCCGACGGCCTCCTAACATGAGGCTCATCCATTTCCCTTTTTTTGCACACTATCTCTGCATGATAAAAGCAAGAATTCCATTATAGAAACAAGTGATTAGAATTTTCAATGTCTTCGTCTATCTGTGTGTTATGACGGACCTATTGACTCAATGTTGCCTTAAAAGGTCGAGGCCAAGGCTGGTTGGAGCTGCAATACATGCAATGACCTTAATTGTGGGATTACAATCCAGTGCACACCACATCTGGGCCGTGCTGCATATTCAGTAATCTGCGTGGGCGTTGTCCTTCTGTCAGTCTTCCTGGCTCACTAAAATCTCTCCTAAAATCACATCCCTTGGTGAGTCACAAATATTAGCAAGGCCATCAGGTTCAGTCACGTCATGAGATTATTAATGCCATTTCTGGAAAAAGAAATAACGAATGTGGGATCATTTTTCATAAATAAACATAAAGCCTTAACCCACTTGAAGAAAAAAAAAAAAAAATCTGTCAGTGTTAATTATTATTTGGAGCACATTTTCCTCATCTCACTATTTGGCAAGGTTTTCCGGCACAAATTCAAATCGAGATTCAATATGACAAAACCACAAGTCAGAAAATGATGGCACTTTTGTAGCTCCAGCTCAGTAGCTGTTATTTAGCTTTATCTGTGGGGGTTTAAAGTGCAGTTATCAGGGAGCTATATATGTAGCCATATAGCAAATCAAACAATTTGCAAATCCAGATTCCGGGCTCTAATGGCCTCTATGACATTGGCATCAAGAATAAAAGTCACAATTTTACCATCTAACGATTATAGATATAACTCCGACTCTATATATAATATTCTCAATCCTCTCCATGCTCTCGCTATCTCATAAACCACACATATAGCTTAGCAAAACAATGCTAACCTTTGAGTTGTCTGCCGTGGCTTCTGAAATAAGAGCTACAAGAGTAAAGGGAAACTCCAGAGGACCTGATGGGAGTCTCAGAACTCGTCGTCGGAGCTGAGCAGCAGGGTCTTCTCATTGTCCCCTCTGGTGCTGACGTTACTGTGGCTGCGAGAGAGAGCTGGCCCTCCACCTCGCTCCAGTGTGGACTGCTGGGTGTACTGCTGATAAGCCGGCGAGAAGTTATGGATGGCGTCTTGCACCATGTCGCCCGGATTCATGGTCTCCTTCAGGCTGCTGGAGATACTCTTCATTGGTGCGCAGCGGCCTGGAGGGGAGGAAAGATGAAATGAATGAAATGAAGTCAAACCAAAATGGAGGCGCTCAACATTGGTTTATGGTATTTCGCCGATCGCATTGTGGCGAGCGACAATTAAAGCGCGCGTGTGTGTGTGACAAAAATGAACATCTCACATGCATGCAAAAGCTGTTAGCAGGACAGAGATCCCTTTATTTGTGTGCTGCCGAACAACCGGTTGTCACCATGTGGCCTGACATTGGACGGACAAACATAGAAGATGGAAACAAAGCCGAGGTCGCACCTACCGTATTGTCCATAGTTTGGAAATGAGCCTTTAAATGCAGCAGAGCGAGGAAGAAAAAGGACAAAGGTGAAATATTGAAATCAGAAACAGCAAGGAGAGACCCAAGAGGAAAAGTAAAGTAGACTCACAGTAGAAGGAACGATGAACTTTTATCCACAAAACCAACTTACCATATGAATCCAGTCTTTTGTCCATATAGACCTTGTAAGTGAAGGCGTGACGAAGTGCAACGGCAGCGAAGAACATTTCAATGCAGATGATGAAGTTCTGGTAACCAGCAGCAACGGTTCCCTCCCCCACAGAAAAGTCAGCGGAATTTATCTGAGGAATGGCGCCGCACTTCTCAAGGATGGCCAGCAGCATTCCTGAATTGAACGGAGACGGTTCAGGATTCCGACGCACCAGCCGGTCCAGTTCCCGTCTTACCTTGCCAGAAGGACAGAAAGATGACAGACTTGACCATGAAGAACTTGAGCACGGGGCTGTAGGGGACAAGGAGCTCTCTTGTGGCAAAGTAGAAGAGGAAGAGTGCATATAGGGAGAGGCTGACTGAGATGTTGTAGATGATGGTCACGTACAAGTAGCCACTTGCCACACTGGAAGAAAAAGCCCACAAAAAAAAAAAAAAAAGAAATCATTTCGCTGCACGGTAAAGCCGATCAAATGAGACCAATCAGCTGTCGGTAAACATACTTGAAATCTCCATCTTTGTATTTTCCAAAGGCCTGAAGAATGACAGTGATGATGGCCATTAGTGGTTTGACCACGCAGAACTGCAGAGTGGCCTGAGGGAGGGGGGAAGCGAGAGAACGTCAAAGTCTCTGCAGAATCATTGGAAAGAATGGAGACGAATTTGTACCTGTTTGCAGAACCTGAGGAAGCCGATGGAGTAGGTCTTCCCCCACAGACAGCAGGTCCCATACACACAACTTGACCTGTGACGTGAAAGGTCAAAGTTGCACAGATCAAACATGGGTGGACACACAACTGCGCATTGTTAATGAGACTTACTCGATGGGTTTCCCTCTGATTTCCGCCATGATAGCACTCTCGCCTCCCAGATACTCATAACACAGACTGAGGAAGTTATAGATGACAAAGGCTGTAAAAAAAACGCAGAACATTTTTTACGACTTCACAGGCAGAGATTCCACACCATGACCACAGATAATTGGAACTGAAAACAACGAGGCATGACATAACCGCCGAGTTGCGTAAGAACTCAAATTCTGCAAGTATGCATACAAACTCCTGAGAAAGTCGATTAGCTTCCTTTTTTTTTTCTTGCTTCACTGTCCTACAGTGGATACACCGAGTTTTGTGCGGTTGCTAGGAAACAGGTTAGCCCTTTCCTGTAATCTTCAACAGGCCACAGCCATGAAGCCTTTTGCAAATGGACTCCGCAGTAAACGCCATTTATCACCGGGAAAGCGCCACTTACACGTTCTCGGATGGACCCCATTCACTTATCTCCGTGGCGACTATCGGCGAGTACGACATCATATTATCCGGTCGGATAGCGGGATGAATCTGTTTTATCAGCTCAAGGCACAGTGTTCCGTCGGCTCACCTTCGTAGCAGTCTCTAACCGTGTCAAAGTAGACGTAGTACTCCTCGTTGGTGAAGAACAGAAGGCTGAGCCAGGAGTCAAAGGCGTAGATGGGGACAATGAAGAGAATCCTCACGATATGCCTCTGCTCATTTGGAGAGCTGTAGTAACGTAGGTGCATGTAAATCTGCGGAGACAACACAAATACATTGAGGTCACATTGTGTTGAAGTCACACACTTTTTAATTGCAGACAAGCTACCAGGGGTCACCACGAAATGACAACGGCAAATATTTGCTGAAATTGAATAATGGAGCCATGTTGATGTGCGCTTTCATCGCTTCTATTCAAATGAGCAGAAAGCAGCTATCGACTTTCCTAGACGGTAAACAGACGCACACCTTTGGTTACAAAAAAACGGACAAACTGACAATTGACCACAGTAACACTACACTGCTCTTATGGGGGTGATAGCTCGAGGAGCCTTCTTTGGGCCTGCAGACAATGGGACGCTTGCTGGCTGCTTTGTAATCATCTATTGATGGATTCATATAATTTATTAGCATTAAGCTAGCAAACTTTTCTCAGATGAAATTATCGTGATTGATTGTCCGATCAATACTATACTCGCAGTGAAGTATTTTTACCTGGTGACAGGTGATCAAGAGCGCTGTCCAAACAAAAAAACCTGAAATTGTTTGGGCGGTAGAAGTCATGAGGAAAAAGGGCTGCTCCGGGGTGACCACTGGGGTTTCTGGTACCCAGGAGGAGTTGGAGCTCTGTGGGGGCATGGTGGCAGGAGCCCTAAGTGCAAGGCCTGCTGGAGAGTCATTCGCCAGCCTCTCTGACAAAGGTATGTCTCGCCTCCAAAGCTGAGTCATCTGTTGGAAAGGAGGAGGTAGAAAGGGATATTTTAGGCAAGACAATCAAGATGACATCTTCAAAAATATTTCCATGTGGGACAGCAATGTTAGTTCTGACTGATGTTATCGCTTTCACTTATTCTGAATTAGAGACACACAAATTGCTCCACCTTCATCTACGTCAGTTTCATTTCAGGAAAACAATGATCTAATCAGTAACTGAGAAAAATGATTTCCCCCTCCTCTCAGCACTAGGTTGGCATACAACATGAATAAGTATGACTCACATATGGAACATTTCAGAATCATACTTGCTATTTCTAATTGCGTTACAAATTAGTCATGTTGGAAAAAGTGTAGTTTGGACTTAAGGAGTATTTGAATATGTTTTGTGTAAGCTATTGCAATATTACTAGAGCAAAATCGGTTATTGCAGTCGTGAATTCACGAATGACAGTTAGCAAACTCACACTATTTTTTTTTCTCATTAAATGCTGATGTGGTTGCTGTCTGCATGTGGTCAACGTCAGCCCAACAAACGTTATCAAATATAATTTTTTATTATGAGATGCGTTTGGTACTTACCTCCTCAGCAGTTGTCTGGTCAGCGGAACCACTTTGTGTCCGAACATGAAATTATCTCATGTCTCGAGTCGATTACGCACTTCTTGGGCATAACCAGCGAAACGGTGTCATTCCGTCGACCTGTGAATTTAACCTTTGCACTGCTGCTCTAAAACAAATACATTTGCTTCCTTACAACAACTAGCAAGGGGAGGCTGTTAGCTCGCGTTAGCTTGCCTTCCGAGTCGTGTATTAGCTTGTTTTATATGTAAATTTAAAGGAAGAGAAACACTACGAGGTTTTGACAAATCCTATACTGAGAATAAACATCAACATATAACGATAACTATCTTGTAATTTCTTTTTGAAGACAAATATGCCTGTGCCGTTCGTTCATCACCACCAGTAGCTGCCAAGCAAACATCAGTTCTGGCGCATGCGCAGTGTGTTTTATTTTTGTTGCCACCGTGCCACGTAATAATTGCAATTGTTATTCTTTTTTTTTTAATTTATATTATTCTAGTGGAAAACACTCAATTTACTCATTACAGATGATGAAATAAAGTCTACAAAATTGTGAGATTCAGTTTTATTACTTCATAAAATATACACAAATACTGTTGTAAATAAAGTGTTAAAGAACTGTACAAGATATCAGTACACAATACATAAAGTGAAATTCTGTCACTTTAACCTATTTCTTAACCCCCCCCCCCAACACACGCACACATATACAACAGTTACACTGCCACTGGGTCATGGCGTCCTGTACAAAAGTAAATTACACACAGTACCAAGCTATTTACACATCCCTGCAATGAAGTCAGTTAGTTTCATCTTAATGACATCATCAAAATTGCAGAGGTTTAAAAACTAAAAAAAAAAAAAAAAAGGTGACATCAAGCACGGGAATTATACAAAGCCCTGTATTTGAAAAGGTGATCTGACAGCATTTGAAGGGAAGAAAAAGAAAAACCAAGACAAACATGGCACAAGTGACTTCCGGTGACAAACTGAAAGATACATTTTTCAAAATAACAGTTGAACATAAATAGGTAAAAGAAAAACAAGCCAAAATGACCTTTGAACTCTTATTGGGGGATCAGTCGAACTCTCACAAGCAAAAAACGTTGAAACACGCACACATTACATATCCGTGACCCAGCTGGCAGAGCAACATTGATGTCCAAAATGTAGTACTTTAAATACTAAAACGTTTTAAGTCATCCCATTAATTTGTGTTTCTCTACTTTACATCTTAAAACAGAAAACACATTTTGGCTTTTACGTCAAAATTTAAAAACAAAATATTTACAGTGATGTAAACATAAAAAAATGGATGCCCGCCCCTACCCAAATCATCCCTAATGGGGTCTGCCAACTCCCCTATTTTGTCTGAAGGTAGAAATAATAATTAAAAAAACATTTAACAGTAAGAATGATCATAAAAATTGCAGCCATATTTGTTGGTTACAACAGGATGCAACGGTGTCTGGTCATTTCTTGAGGATGCCTTAGGAGTGTTTTTGTTTTTTTTTTTTCTTCCCCCAACAACTATGGTGACAGATAACTTGCATTTAAGAGAATAGAGTACACAAGTGACAAGAAAGAAAATCGATACTGGAACATTTTAATGGTTTGCTATTCGAGGGCCAATAACCTACGAAAAATGAGATCTAGCAACTCGCAGGAAACGGAAATCGGAGCTGAAACGAGACTTTTAAAACCTCTTCTGTCATTCTTAAGCTTACCATCCCTGACTTCCCTTTTCAACTATCCCCTGAAGGGCTTAAATCTCCACTAAGACTAAATTAAAAAAAAAACAGGGTTGACTTTTGCAACAAAACATGCTAACGCCCGTCATCCTTTTACTTCTGTTTTCAAAAGTTCCTCTCATTCAACAGACAGAAAGCTTGTTGTGGGAAATGAGGGGGAGAGAGGGGGGGGGGGGGGGGGGGCAATCACAAGCAACCATGATGTAGCACTGTCACTTTTTGCATCGGCATGATGATGAGCCAAGGTTCCGCCAAGGTTTCATAAAAGACTGGATGCTGGCTACTATAAAAAGTACTTCCCTGGATCCTGTTGGAATTTGCTGTACTTTTCCAAAGATCCACGTGTCCATTGGCATCAATCTTTTCGTTAGTTGGAGTAAAAATGCAGGAAAGGAGCAGAGCAACAAAAAGTAGCCCTGCAGTAAAAAGAATTCATCACGTGTTTTAAATCATGCGCTTCTCCAATCATCACACAAATCATCATGAAGAACTGACCTGTCACTTTCATGTTCATGCAGAGCCAAGGAGATTTTATTTGCCCATGTGCTCGAATGGCACGCTCACCTGTGCAGAGAGTAAACATTTGACTCAAGAGAAATACACTCGCTTCCGGTGAAGGGAGAATTGCGGGAGTGTGTTTTGAGTACTCTATCTTCTCACCTGTGACGTGGAAATCCTGGATTGGTCGTGACGGGCTGTAAGGTCAGAGGACGACACATTAGCCGGAGCCCCCCGGTGGAGCCGCATGCTCACCTTCCTTTCCCTCTCTGCGCGAGAAATGGCACGAGGTGATGTGTTTCCTAAAATAAAGGATTGTTTAATGCAAGCTGGAAACATCAGTTGGAGACGTTGGTAATCAAGGTCCAACTCACCGGACTGTTGGACACGTGATGCAGGGTTGGAGATGGCCTGGTCTGGTCCGTTTCTGACCCGGTTTGCGGGTCCGGGGTTAGGACCGGGAGGGAGACCTCGTGCTGCAGAGCCCCTGGGAGCAACACCGATCCGATCGTCCCTCTCTTCGCCGGTCCTCCTCTCCCGGTCTCCGTCTTCAGTCGTTCGGGTGGCCCCCTGAAAGCCAAGACCGGACACACGTTTTGAATTGTTTTTTTTCTTTTTAAAAATAAAAACATCCAAATGCTCAACTTACAAATTTAAGCATATTCCAGTCAAAGACATAATCATAGGAGAAGCCCTGCCGGTGGAAGAGATTTCTGAAGAGCTGTCGCAGGTAGGAGTAATCTGGCTTGTCGTCAAATCGGAGCGATCGGCAAAAATTCAGGTATGTGGAGAACTCCGCTGTCGAGAGAACAAAAATAAAACTTACATGCTTTGAGGTTCTTTTGGTTCAATGTAAAATGATAGAAGAAAAAAAAAAAATCATCACTTACAAGGGTATCCTCTGCAAAGGACTTCGATCGGCGTTGACATTTTCTTCTCGCTGATCCGTTCATACTTCTGTCTCTTGGTAGCAGCCTTCAGGCCTTGCCAGGGCAAAGAGCCCAGGTTGAAATACATGAGGACGTAACCGAGGGACTCCAAGTCATCGCGTCTGGATTGCTCTGGAAAAAAAAGTTTCAAAGACTTAAGAGCTGCACTAAGAAATGTTTTCGTCCACTAGGTCGACTTCGGCGCTAAATTGTGTTAAGAGCCAGATGTCACGATGTCCGAGAACGCAATCTTTCATAAATTGAGAAGAATGCGTGTAAACAAGAAGACTGAAGGAGCATTCAATCTTACCAATTCCAAGATGCGTGTTGATCGACGCGTAGCGAGCTGTGCCCGTCAGGTTCTTGTTCTCCCTGTAGGGGATGTGCTGGTGTGTGCGGGCATCTCGGTACTTTTTGGCCAGACCGAAGTCGATGATGTACACGAGATTTCCCTTCTTGCCGAGCCCCATCAAGAAGTTATCTGGTTTGACATCTCGGTGGATGAAATTCTTGGAGTGGATGTACTCGATGCGGCTTATCTGAAGATGGGCGAGAGAAGGAAAGGGATAAATTGAACTCATAAGAGCATTTTTTTGTTTTTTAGTCCTACCATTTGGTCTGCCAAAAGCAGGACGGTCTTTAGGCTGAACTTTCGGGAGCAGAAGTTGAAAAGATCTTCAAGACTGGGACCAAGAAGCTCCATCACCATCACATTGTAGTCTCCTTCTGCACCACACCACTTTATCGATGGAATTCCCACTAGAAAGAACAAATACAGCATAAATTGGTTCCAACGCAATGTTTTTAGAATCATTTTTTTGGGGAAAGACATTTACCAACAGTGGTCGTTTAAAACCATACTTCTGGCCACATTTAGTAGTAACCGTCCCAAAAAAATTTAAAAACAACTTGATGCTATTGTCACGTACACTCGTCGAGTAAACAAGAGATTTCATGGAACGCTATTTGTGGTCGCTCAGAGCTCAGTTGCAGAGTGGAAACAATTCCGTCTCTCCAAAATAAAACGCTGTTCTTCATATGTGATAATCTTTCTTAATATAGCTTTACTATAATAGTGAAAAGCAAAAAGAGTCACCTAGGCCAAGTAAATTAATGAGCATGCAAATTACTTTAACAGTTTTTGGGCTAACAAAAAATAAAAAAAGGTGTGTTTTGTTTGTACCTCCTCCTTGCATCATCTTGTAGAACTTGCTCTCAATGTGCAACTGTGGATGTTTGGTCTTCACACATTCAAGTTTGATGGCTACCTCCTCACCAGTGGCAATGTTGGCACCTGAAGGGATCCAAAGAAGTCAACGTCAAGTAGGAAAACAAACTGGACATTTAGAAAGTTGAAAGTATGAAGAGGGGGAAAAAAAAAAAAAAAATCCTTTTCTACTTACCAAGGTAAATGTCGCCAAAGGAACCGCTACCTATTTTCCGCCCGAGCCGATATTTGTTCCCCACTCTGAGCTCCATGATTGCCAGCAGTCACTGTGATTTAAAAAACAACAACTTAGAGATGATGAGAAGAAAAATAAATGAGAGCAAGAGAACTTTTAACTCAGTTATCTAAATTTTAAAAAGGAACTCGAGTGCCGCTATGCAACAAAGTAGTGGAAACAAGTGAACGAGTGGACCGCATCAATACGAGCAGAATTAGTATGAGAACTGAGCCGGATGAGTAGATCAGCAAACAGCTGTCTGCCCTCCAGTCCTGCACGAATAGATTTGTTGGGAAGCTGGGCGGGGTTGGGGGGGGGGCAGTGAGATCAGCAAAAACAAGGGCGGGGGGGAAAAAGAAACAACAAAACGTGGGCTCGGCAGAATTTGCAGTTGCCAATTGGAAGAGAAGTTTGGAGGGGGGGAAACAGAATGAAAACTTGGCACGAAAGAAAAAAATGTGGCCCTGCATGCGACGCTAGAACAAGATCATCATTTTTTTTTTTTGCAGAACTTTTTCAGAACCAGGCCAGATTTTGCAGTCACTGTGATCCGCTTCTGCACGACGCACCTTGGCGACGTGACGGAAACAAACCCGTGCCGTATATAGAAAGTGGTGGAGTGTGTTGACTTGTTCCAAATTTGCCACTGCAGCAGATTCAAAAATACACTTCCAGTCAGCCTCTGGACTTTACAATGACCTATTGACAAATGAGCAAGGCCGGGAAATTGATTTGGAGTTATCATCTATACATTTTTGACAGATCATCTTCAAGATTAAGAATTGCGTTGGCGGTTTGTAACCGGCAGAGGTATCGGTTTGAGTCTCAATTATCACAACTGAGCATCAACACCAGATGATGCGACATTTAAAAATGGAGGCCACAAAAAGACCCCCCCCCCCCCCCCTTGATGGATTTCAGTTCATAAAAGGTTCGGTTTCAAAGAGCGTCTCGTGGTATCTGATTTAGCAAGGAAATTTTTTCATGAAACAATAAGTAACCATTTAGTTACGTGGTAGAGGATCAGTGACACACACTTTTGCACAGCTCACTTGAGATCAGCTCTAGTTTATTACTTAATTATACTTAATTATAATAAAATAGGGCATTAAAACTCCGGTGATTCAACATTGATATTTCTATTTTTAAAGACAATTCACACTGCAGATGTCATTTGACAAGTCGTGGAACAGGTTTCTTAACAGGTTCCATTGTGGCTATTATAAATTTAATATTCGTTTCAAAAAAATGATGCAATAATTGACGGAAATTTTAATACTACATAAGGATATTCAATTGTTAAAAGTTGTGTGGCTAAATGGATACTTAAAAAAAATTAAATTGTATGGTGAGTCATGTGGCCTTTAGTCCTTCCACCGCTGCGTTAGTGATATGCGAGGTTTGCTAAGTTGCATCAGACGGAATTTTTTAATTTTTATTTCTCTATTAATTTTTTATTTTAAAGGGGGGGGTCAGCTCTTGTGGGAAACCTCAACAGGACGATAACCAGGTTACATTTTAGTTCTTATTTACAGGCCACTCTAGTTGAGAGAGTTCCTGCAAACTAAATCTAAAAAAAAAACTCACCAAGAGGTTCTAGTGGTTTGTCTGGTGATCTTTAAGTAGAAAAGATTTACCAAAAAAAAAAAAGGGGGGGGGGGGGGGAATCAAATGTCACAGCCCTGAAGGATTTCACAATCAACGAAAATTTGTACTGCAACGCCTCTCACTCAGCTGTCATTCCAATAACAACTTCGATTCCAAACTCGACAACCAATTCTTGTCATAGATCTATAAAATACAACACATGTACTGTGTCTATTGCTAAACGCTAGCTAAGAGTTAGTTACTATGTTAGCGATTTTACGACCGATTTTACGAATCATAACATTTTGGTGACAAATGTCAAAAGCTTGCTCCAGGTGTAAAGCGACATGTAGAAAAAAATTATATAAATGTTTGAAAATGACTTTTAATAACGAACAATAGGTGTCAATCCACCGTTAGCTATGAGAAGTAAGCTAGCGTTACTTAGTGGTGGGTTAGCCAAAACCTTGATACGTAACAATTGCACCATCTCATCAATATCAGCGTTACATTTGAAACGTCATTATTTCCACGTTTTGTATTTTATATTTAAACCGCACCCATTCCTCCGCCAGACTAGGTTGATAGACATGGCCATCTTACGTGCCCCCTCCCCCTATGCTGCTAAGCCGTGAATAGTAGACTCTGATTCGGCCAAAATCGGGCCCCTTTTCCCCCCTGGTTTCTCCGGTTCTGGAAGCCTCCACTTACCCGATATTGGATTCGTTTGAAAGGTGGTTTTCTAAAGATGATGTCCAGGTAGCTGTCAGGCGGGTAGGGGCCTTGGTTGAGGAGGATTGGAGCGGATTCTAGCGGCTCTCATTCCCCCCAGCTCACGGCTCTGTCGTCGGTTGCACTCCCTGTTGATAGTCCCCGAGAAGCTCCAGTGGCACTCGCGGCCGTCCTCCCGCCTCCCCCGTTACTTAAGCGTTGATGACGTCATCCTCCCCAACGTCAAGGCACGGGTTTTTAAGGAACAACGCACACATTTGACCCCTTTATACACGAATTGATGCATAAACTACTCATTTTTCAATCGATCGTCATTCGTAATCTTGACGAATTCTCCGTAGTCAAGATTCAAGAATGCAAATCTGGCAAATCTAGTGTGCATAAATGATCCAAAGTTAAGAAGAGTGTGAATATTTTATTCGATTAAGTAGTTTACAGTCGGGTGACGTAGGTTGTTAAATAGGATTTGCTTTTAGAAGGGGACAGATGGACCCCCCCCCCCCCCCCGCTTAATCAATGAATTAACGTCAGAGTCACTGTGGTGTAATTTGCAAGGTCAATATATAAAAGGAATTAAAAATAAAATGGAACCTACAATGCACATTTAAAACAAGCCAATACTTTATTAATATTGTTCTCATTAGTTTAAATATGTTTTCCTTTGTAAAATCTCGAAACAGAAAAAAAAAACACTGAACAGGAGTGTTAAAGCCTGTCTTAATTTAAAACAAATACACATCATCAGAACATTACAAACATATGGTAACTCTGCATTTGTAAACAACCCACCCCCTCCGCACAGTTTGATAAGATTTGGCATTTCCATTTTTTTTTTTTTTGCCTCCCCCCCCTACGCATATGCCTTGACCTGTTTGTCTCATTAAAACGTTTTATCTTGAATTATTGCAGTTTGGACAAGAAAAAAATCTAACTCCACTAAAAACCACTTCTAATAAGTGAAAAAAAAAAAAGCATTAGTGCCAATATTCTTAACACAGTCAGCAGTACAACGAACACACAAAACGATTTGTATAGACCTTCTGTATAGTAAGCAGCCTTGCCTGCATTTCTGACAGGCAGTAACATGCACACACACACTCTCACACACAAATGAACAGTGGTGATTTAATCCACGTACTTGGTCTCAGTTCCACTCACACGTGTCCATAGTGTAGCAGATACTGTATCCACACATGGAGAAATGCAACAAAGCCTCAATTGAACATTTATCACTGCAACAGTAACCAACATATTCAAGAGATAATAACAAAGAGTGCGCAAGGTAAAACAGTAGGAGGTCCGCATTTTGAAAACAAAAACGATATTTTCACAATTCCAAAAAATTAAAGCCTTACTGGAAAAATATAAACAAACTTGACATACGCAGTAAGATGCAGTTCTGCTGATTGCATGGGTTTGAATTTTTTTTTTCCGTGTGTGTGAAAACAAATCGCGCTTCTCACATCGGTTTGAAGTTTTCTTATACAATGAAAAGGTAATGCTGTGTTACGGGTGCCCTTCTTTCGAAAGGTGCATCTGAATTTTGGTGTCGTGAATGTAAATCTATTCAAAAGTCTTCCGTTTTACTAAGCACAAATACAGTCGAGTCTTTCAGACTTACCATTCGTATTCAGTTTTCAAGTCTAAGCAGTTGAAATCTTCATCTGTGGAAAAAAAGGCTGTATACAACTAACAGTCCCTGCGTTTATTTATATATATATATATAATAGCTTAAGTCTGGCCACAAGAATGTGTGTAAGCATGTCTCACTTTTCTTCTTTATGCGTGAGCACATTGATATGCAAACAATGTATATGCACGTGTGTGTGTGGAACATTAATATATGCATATCTGTAAATGTGTTGATGTGCTATCGTAAATACATCACGTTATCCCAGTGTATGCAGAATCAGTGTGTCCAAACCTACGATGGGGGGGGGGGAGAAGGTTCTTCAGATGGAATCGGCTCCACCGCCCAGCAAATCGTCCGGCAGCAAAGCAGCAGGACTGTCCATTTGGTGCCTCTCCTCCATTTGCGGTGCCCCCCACAGACTGCCGCCGTGGTATCCTGCAGCCATGCCGCCCCAAAGTCCGGACCTCCCAGATTCTGCTCCACCGACACTGCCCACCCCTCCTGCTCCATTGGCGCTCCACTGGGAAAAAATCCCCAACCCGGGTCCTTGGGCTGAGGTTTCGGAACAGCTACTTGTACCGTCGAGACCCTGCCAACCGGAACTCGGGGACAATACGCCGCTCGGACCTACGGCGCCGCTTTCCACCCCGCCGCCGCTTCCATCTCCACCTGAGATGCTGCTCGCTACTGCCCCGTCGCTTCTTGGAGAGCTGGCCTCGCTTTGGGTCACTGCGGTGCTGGTTCCGGGTGAAGCCTGCGTACCGGCAGATGCTGCCCCTCCTGTGCCAGTCACATCGGCGCCGGCGGCCTGGCAATGTGCAAAATAGTGAGCAACTTCTTCCTCACTCAGGAACTCTGCCAGGATTGTGGTGTTGCCCAGTACACACCTAGAAAGAAAGGAGATACGAGTCGTTTAATCATCAGAATCCTTTTCTGAATCACAAGACCTTTAAATGATGCCCAATTATGACTCATTTGCCACTGTCATGCTTCTAACAGGATTTCTTTTTTTTTTTTAATAAACATTCTGCTGTTGGCTACTGCGACCAGCAAATTTTCAATATTTACGTTATATTGTAGACAAAAAAATATTTTGGGGATGACAGATTGCATTAGTGTTGGATCAACCTACATGTGTAATGCACCCTGGGCCTTGGCTGCCTCATGACGGCTGCTGTAGCGAATGAGAGCATTGCCCTGGGTAAGGCCAAGGTGAAAGGTCAGAAGGGGACCATGCTGCATGCAGATCGTCTTAAGCGTGGAGCCATCGATCTACGGGGAAAAAAGAACGGGAACCTGATTGAGGTATGTGCAAAGAGATAAATACGTGCGCAAAGATGATCATAATCATAAGAATATGTCCAACTTCACAATCCAAGAAGATGTCTGGTCTTGTTTGAAAATGGAGATGAATGAAAGACTCGGGGGTTTAACATGTTCTGACTCAACAGGGATTCATCATTTTGGTCTTTGGAATGAAATAGTTTTTGATCCCCCTTACTTGTGGTGTCAGATTGCTCAACAGCAACCAGGAACTGCCTCTTGATGCCACACCATCACTCCAAGCTGTGCCTACAAAAAAAAAAAAAGGCAAATATGTGAACACGACAGATCTGAATAACGAATTTCTCTTAGCTTCCAGGCTCGAGTCAAATTACAGTACCTGGCCCAAATCTTGAGTCTTGCTTAACACCCCCACCCCAGCCCCGGGCTGTCCGTGGGCCTACACTTCCCCAAGGAGAGGGCGTTCCTTGCTTCTGATTGGTTAAGCCGGGAGGGGGGCGTGGCAGCTGTGAGCTGTTGCGATTGGCCTTCCACCACTTACTTTGTCCGATGGGATCCGGGGGCCAACTGGACTTGTATTCCGAGTACTTTGCTGCGGAGAAAAGGGGTGGTGTGGAAAATATGATGTCAGATTCGTATTGCGTAACCTCAACACCAATAAGCAAAAACTAAATTTATGAATAAATATTCAATTTACCTGTACTGTGTGCTTTACTGAGCGGGTTATCTGAGGCACTGTAGGGCCAGGCACCATGTGAAGGCAGTGAGGTGTTGAGGGCAGGATTTGGCCCTGTTCAAAATAAATCAGAGTATTGATGTGTCGCAGTTATGATGGCGAAAGGTAAAAACAGGCAGCAGGCCTCAACTCTCGCTCATTCCCCAGAGAGAATGGTGGATTTTAGTGTAAAGCGTCTTATTAGGGAGTTTAGTTTGGGATAAAGCCTTCCAACCAGACTTGAGAAAGATTGTCATTTTAAGACCTTGTAATCTACTCTCTCCTTTCAGTACGCACGTGTAGCTTTGCTCGAATCATTTCTCGCCGTACCTATGTTATCTCGCAATAACTGATGATCGGAATCGGTGAGGGTTGGGGGTCCTGGGGAGCCGAGGACACTACTGGAGGTCATGTAGGGGTCGGGATCAGAGTCGGCGCTATTTTGCATTCCGTTCCAGGGGACACCCGGCTGGAACTCTATCATAGAAGAAAAAGATATATTAATTACTGTTGCCACTCGTTTTATCCATCTAAAACTTACCTGGTGGCCAACTGGATGTGGAAGGCTTGTTGCCCATTTTACTCCCGGGGGTACGCTGCCAGTTTTCTGAGGAGCCTTGAGAGAAAAAACCCAAAAAGAGTCTCTTACTGGAGCCTCCACTCACCTTTCATGCAATAGTTAAAAATGTGTTCAAGAAATAAAGACAGGCAAATAATACCGTGGCTTGATAGCATTTTGATTCAGAATATTTTCCATTCAATATGGTTCATTAAAATACACTGTCAATGAGGATGAGCTAAAACCAGATTGAGGTGGTAAAAATTCAGCGACAACCCATCTGTTGACCTACCATTTTTCAGAAGCGTCGAGTCAGGGGGAGATGGAGCTGGGGAATGTCCCTCCATCATCCATTTGAAGCGTGACTGCTGCCCTCCAATGTCCTTTATCCCCCCCATCATGGGACTGCCGAGTTCCAATCCGGACAGGTTACCACTTGGTGGAAATCCTGAAAACAAAAAATATATATTTAGCGGCATATTTATATAAAAGAAAACGAGCAAGAATAGATCCACATCGACTCAATTCCGTGTCGCGCTCACCAGAGTACATCCCTTGCATTTTGGAATGCGGGTCTGATCCGGGAGGTGGATACGAATCGACCATCGTCTGTTTCGAAAGACTTCCTCCGAGGTGGGAGGGGGATAATTTGGAGGTCCCCGCTGCAACTCCACCGTGTTGATGTCGTTGTTGCTGGAGAATTGCCACGATCCTTGCGAGCTGAGAATCAGAGAAATGCTGGATGAAAAAAATGTGATCGTTACTGCGGTTAGTAGGCAAGAGGTAAATGTCGTCTAATCATTTACCTGCTGTGGATCTGGCTGCTGTCGGAGCGGCTGGGGCTGAGGGAACTTTCGCTGGTTTTGCAGAAGCTGCTGCTGTTGTTGTTGCTGCTGTTGTTGTAGCAAGAGCTGACAAGCCTGTGGATTTACAAGGAGATTAAGTGAGATAGTACATGGAGGCTTCATGGAAGAAAACAAACAGCATCCATCCTTTCCTACCCGTTGGCATACAAAAAAATTCCGAGTTCAATTTAAAATGTAGTCGTGTACCAGATGGAACTGCTGCACGTGGGGGTAGATGTTGCTAAGCACAGCTAATTGTTGTGGGGAAAGCTGAGGAGGGAACACTCCTCCAGCAACACCCCCGGCTCCACCGACAGAACCGACACCTCCTACTCCTCCAACCACACTGGCACCAGGAGACGGCATCTGCTTCAGCACAGAACCCGGCACCTGCACATCACAGTGAAGGCAACAAGAGCGTGAGAAAACACAAAGTTGAATTGAAAGATCTTCCATGATTTCTTCATTCATAACTAAGAAGACCAGATATGCCGGACCTGAGCAGATAGGAATGGATGAGGCACTTGAGCTCGAAGCCCTGGAGATGGGTTCATAGGATGCAAGCCAGGTTGGTGTATCCCTCGGGCCTGATGCATCGCTCCACCACTGCCAACATACATTCCATGGCTACCCATCTGTAGAATCAAAACAGATGATGGTGATGCATTCATTTCATTATTTCGACCTTAGGGTTAGGGTTAAAAGAATGATCACATCATCTCATGAAAGGACCAAGACGTGGTGACCCTGCAGATGACATTTATGAAACAAGTATTCGTACTTTTTCACCATAGGCGCCCACGTCAACAGGACCCATGTCTTTGGAATTGGACGTGCGATAACCTCCTCCACTTCTTCCTCCTCTCCGGATGTCCCCGTTGTAGTCGGTCATCCCTCTCTTGTCTCCTTCCATCTTCTTATCCATGCCAGGGTCTTCACTCTGAGAATGAACAGTGATGAAAGCAAATTGAGAGAGGGACACGATGGTGATCAATGCTTTGACGACACTTTTATTTTTGCATTTGCAAAGAAAGAAAAAAATAATATTACCAGAGGACCCATATTGGAAAACTGCCGTGACATTGGATTTAGCCAGCTGTCTCCACTTCCACCCTTTGGGAAGAACATTATTATCAGTCATATAACACAACAAAATAATAAATGATACCTCAATATTCTAAAATAATCTAATATTAAGAGAAAACACCGACTTGCAAGCTCAAATTTGACTAACCTTCACGTTCCCTCTCCTTCCACCATGACTCCAGCCTCCAGCGTTATAGGAGGAACTACTTCCTTGGGAGCCGGCGCTATTCCAGATCCCTACGCCGCTGTCATCTTCTTCTTCCCAGCTCGGATGACGGGAGGCCGCTACGGAGCCTTCTCCCTTTGCACCCCAGGTCTCCATCGGCTTGGTACCTTCAATCAAACCAATTGAACAGTTAATACATTTAATTTAGCTATAAAAGACTGACGACAACTAATGATAATATGAGATCATCTTTTGCTTACTTTTACCAGGGTTAGGTGACATGTTGCCCCAGCTGGAGATTTTCGGATCATCGGAGTCACCCCATCTTGTCGCTGAATCTGAAGTCTGGTTCCAAGCACCTGACCCATTCACAACAGATTGTGTGCCCCCTCCCCACATTCCTGGACCTGCAGATTGATGAAAATGAATATTCAAATTTAACGGACAATAACAAGTCGAGTTGTAATACTTACCGACTGGAACATTTGCCGAGTTGTTTTGCAAGCCCTGCTGTCGTCTGGGCGGCGGCAGCGTTGACCCCTGCTGACCGTGGCTTTCGCTCGACGAGCCTCGATTTCTGTCCCACAAGTTCACATTTTTGCCACTGTAGTTGGTGGGATCTCCCCAGGCTGAAGTCCCGTCATCAATTTCCATTTTGTGACTCATGGACTGAGGCGAGGGCTCATCCCAGCCGCTGGGTTCCACAGCGTCATCCCCAGAAATTTGGGGAATCGGGCCGGATACCCAGCCCGAACTTTGGTTCAGATTCTTGGGTGGTGGACCCCCGCCCACACTTCCCACATTCTGTCGGTTGTCCCAACCTCCTTGTAGACTTCCTCCTGGTGCGTGGTGGCCCTGTGATTGGTGCTGCTGATTTGGGCTTTTCATTGCGGCTACTTGGTTGCTTGGTGACGGTGCCGCCGTGTGGTGCTTGGAACCCCCCCAGTCGTGCGAAGCTTTAACCACATCTCCCCCTCCCCATCCTCCCCGCTGAGATGCATTTTCATCCTGGTTACCCCAAGAGGGCCCATCATCAGAGCTGCTTACACCTCTGATTCGTCCATCTCCCCAGCCACCTCCAGGTTTGGACTCACTCTGGCCCCAGTCACCCCAACCTTTGCCTCTTTCAGTTCCCTTCCACCCCCCTGGCCCTTTATCTTCTGAGCCTACAGGCCACCTGCTGCTCTGTTCTCCTTTCTCCCTCCAACTTCCTCCTCTATGGTCCCCCCAGTGGTGTTCTTCACCCCATCCTTTGCCCTGGTTCTCAGGTGGAGGATCACCCCAACTTATCGCGGCGTTTCCTTGACCGCCGTCCATATCTGATATTCTCGGCTTCTGTATAATCTCATCCGACATGTGAGAACCACAGTTAACCTGCGAAGCGCCACCATCCCATGAGTCCCTCACAGGAGCAAGGTCACAGTTGACACTATCGGGGTGGCCGCTGACCGACTCATTGTCAGGATTGACCCTGGAGAGGTTCCCGGAACTGCGACTACTGGTGTGGATTGTTCCAGAAGACAATGTGGAAGATGAGAGTATTTTTTCCGTTTGCTTTGCAACTGCATTAGTGGTGTTGAGATCCCAGGCCACGTTCTGACGAATCTGAGTCTGGCCCCAACCTGTGTTGGACAGAACCCTGGGATCCAGGTCAGATCGGTTGAGCATGCCGAGTAAGGCCACTTCAGTATCGGCGGTCTGGTTGGACGGCGCCCGTCCTCCATCCGTTTTTGGCCCATTACCGCTCCCTTCTCCAACAGTTCCTGTCCCATCTCCGCTCGAGGAAGCTGGAGCTTCACTACCGGTGCCTTGTGGCCTTGTGACCGGTTGTGCCACACTTTCGATCCCTTTTTGATTGTCCCAAGCATTTTCCATTGTTGCAAACTTTGGTGATGCCGATTCTGGCAACGCTCCAGCCTTGCTGCTCCCACAAGCTCCCGTTGCACTTGCTATTGCTAAGTCATTTGAACTTCTACATTCCTCCTTGTTTCCACGCTCCACTTCTGAGCTCCTGTCTTTCCACACTCCCTGAGATACCGTTTCGATATTTGCGCCGACGTCGCTCCTTCCCCACCCTGTATTGTCACCCTGGTTACCCAATCCCCCTAAATTTGTATCCTGTTCATGGATCCCGGTTTCTCCACCACCCCATTGATCTTCCTGTGAAGCACCTGTTCTTGGAGCAGAGGTCACTGCAGTCAGAGATTTTAAAGAGGAAGAGACAGCAGAGGAGGAAGACAAAGGACCAGACTTATTCACACTCCCTTCTTCTGCATCAGACTCTCTTTTGTCATCATCTTCTCCATTTGGCCCTGGTCCAACTCGCTGTGCTCCTTCACCTGGGTTTCCCGAGGGATGTTGTTGTTCGGAACTCGTGTCTAATTCTGACGTCTCTGTGTGCTCGTGAGAGGTGACGCTGACAGGAAGTGGAGAAGTAGCTGAAGTCGATGAAGTCTTCCCCTGCACGAGGGTTGGCCAGGCAGAAGGGTTCACGTTGGGGTTTAAAATGGCACCGGGGAGATTGCTGTTGCCATCTGCGGGACTCTCTTGAGGTCCAGGAAGCAGATGGGAGACTTTGGAATTATAAAATGCTGCTGATCCCAATCCTGCCTCCGCCCGACCGGAAGTGGAGGAGCTCCACGTGACGCCGCCAGTCTGAACACATTCATTTTGTGACGCAAAAGAGGAAAGAGGAGAAGAAAAAGGTGGGGAGGGATTGTCCACTTTCCCTGCACTTCCTTCAACTGCTCCTCCTATCTGCTGGAGGTTCTTCTCATGACACGAGGCACTACTGTTTTTGTTACCAGGGTTACCGTCTTGCTCCTGCCCCCCTGCTCCAGATCCTTCGGAACTTAATTTAGCTGTGCCCTGGATGCTGGGCCAGCTGTCCAGATCAGTCCCATCCACGATGATCTTGTCACAACCCTGAGAGGAGGACAGGCTGAAGGACCCTGCCCCCCATGTGGAATTTGCATAAATTGCATTGGTAGAAGATGAAGATGACGAGAGAGCAGTGACACATGGTGAGGATGTCGTGTTGGGTGGTGAAGGAGAGGATGAACCCAAATCTAGAAGAAAAACATTTTGCAGAAGTTCGTATTTGGTTGGTTAAGCACATGATACTGTTTATTTTTGGGATTTTTTTTAATTTTTTTAAATTACCTGTATCTGTATTTGCATTGGAGTTGTCTGCTTCTTTTGAGGAAAGAGGTGATGTGGCACCCCAGGCACTGCCAACCCCAACCCCACCAGTGCTTTCATCTCCTCCACCTCCCCCGAGCAGCATGGAGGACAGAGGAGGCTGCCCTCTCTTCAGTAGCACTTTGTGGTCCTGCTGGCAGCGAAATCGCGGCGGAACCTCTCGGGACATGTATCGCTGCTGCTGGGAAGTTTGGTTTGCAGAAAGAGAGGAGGAGGAGGGCTGTCCGTTGGCCAAAGCAGTCCGCTGTTTTGCATTGTTCCCGCCACCAGGAGGAACTGGTGCAGAAAGCACAGGGGCACTAGAACTTGGTGGGGAGGGGTCAACAGGGCCAGGGCTGGGGGAGACTGAGGCAGGGCTGGTGGGTTGCTGGGAACAGGAGGGCTTGGTTGATTCTGGCACTGGAACAATAAAGAGTACTTTGGCTCAAGTCAGGGTCAAAGTATAAATGGGCACAATGCCTTTGGCAATGTTCTCTGTGATGGCTTTTGTGATTGCTTTCCACCGGACTAACTTGTTCTATTGAAAACAATGTTGTCTTTTCCGCAACAGGTAATAAACTTGCAAAGTTGTTGTTTGGATTACAGCCGGTAGTTTGGAAAATTGGTTTTGTATGGAGATAGCACATTTGGCAAAATTGTGTTTGTCATATAACAATAACAAAATAATTTTGACAAATTGACAGGCCTCATGAATGAATGAATAGCATATTTGCAGAAAAAAAAATTAAACCTTTTGGAGGCATTATGACAGAGTGAAAAAATTCTATTTACCTTTGACGTTCAGTTCTGGGACCTAGAAAAAAAAAAGAGCAAATGGTTTAAGGTAAAGAAAAACAAAAAGATGAGCAATAAAAAACTATTAACCTTCGGAGAAGTTTCCTTTTTCTTTTTGTCGTCTTTCTTCTTTTTCTTGTCTTCCATTAACTGCGCTTCCCTTTCCAGATGCTCCTGTCTGTGAAGAGAACATAGTACCCACAAAATAAATCATTGAATATCTAAGAATTATTAAGCACAAAAAAAAAGTCTTGCAATGAAAACATTTTTGTTCTCAACTTGAAAATGCAATCCTTGAGAACCACAAATGAAATGAAGAATCCTGCAATGGAAATTCAAACCAGCAACGTCCAGATCATGTATGGTCCTAACGAAATATATAAATATTATTCATATCATATATAAAATTTAAATATATAAACACATGCTATGAACACGTTGTTGTCGGGCCACCACTGCTCGTTGCCTGCACGCATTGACAGGAAGAGCCCGGGGGCAATGAGGGGGTCATGACCGTCATCTACGCCCGACAGATCCAGTCAGCACGTCAAGTCAATAAACCCGTTACTCAAACTGTGCACCCATTTTGACCTCACTTACACACACAATAAATTCGGCCACAAAATACAAGCAAAAAAATCCATTTAAAGATGACTATCCAGGGGATTTGATCGCCAATATTACAACATGGCATTTATTAATAACTGTTTATAATACACTTGGGTACCGCGTTACAACGCAGTCGAAGCAGACTCCAAAAATGCCTTTGACCTGCGTAACCGCGGAGGTAATAAAGACCACAGAAACGACAAAAGATGTAAAAATATATTTATATTAGGTAAAAAGCTGACTTACCTCGGGAATCACATGGGAATAAAGTGCGTCCCGTGCAAAATATGCTCGCAGACCTACGGGCTAGCTAGGTAAGCTAGCTTAGCGAGCTAGTTCTTCGAGGCTTTCAAGGCTAAGTTGGATAAGAAATGACATCACCAAAATGTGAATTGTAGGAAGGCTAGTATCCTTTTTTGCACGACTGTAGTTCTCAGGCTGTAAACAGAACACACATAATAACCACCAGGTGAGTGACAGACGCTGTAAGATCTGTTAGTTTACTATCGGCCATTTTGCTTCTGTGTGGACTGTGAAGGTTTAGCCAAGCAGCATAACATTTCACTGGCTGGTTGTTGATCACCGAGGGGAGGAGAGATTGTCGTGCTGATAGCGTCCGCTAGAGGGAGATGGTGAAATTGAGGTAAACAACAACGGCAACACTAAGGGAGGAAAATAATAAACAATTTACTTTGGAATTTTTTTAATGATATTTTACGTCACCAAAATTTAAGAAACGTGTGCATTTTTAATTAATAAGAATAATTAAAAAAAAACAAATAAGACTACTGTTTTTATTTTTATTTCAACATACTCCTACTGAGAACTTGCTTCTGGACGAAAATTGCATGTTAGTCAATAAATAACCAGTTTTATGTTTCTGTACCTAATTAGCATGAAGGTGTTTCCATTCTTAAGTACCTTTTTGGGGTGAACAGAGATTTGAGATACATAAAAAGGCAGCACTGCTGAACCTCTAAAAAGATCACATAAAAAGGCAGCACTGCTGAACCTCTTAAAAGATCAGAAAAAACCTATCTGAATATTTTGAGAAAATACTGCAATTGAGCATCGCACAAACAATTAGATCAATTATGTGTGCGTGATTTGTTTGGCTTCTCCTGCCATAGAATGTCAAATACAAATAAAACTCAAACTCTATTTATGTCCTAAGTAGCGACTATGTACCTTTTGTTAGTAGATGTAAAGTAAATAAAACATGGTACTATGAGAGCAAGTACCGCTACGTTAACATAATCCATCCCTGCGTAAAAACATTCTGCAAATCTCTAACAGCAGGCTCCGAAAAATTTTTGTTTTCATTTCTGTTAGGTGATTTGCAGAGATTTTTTTTTCTAAATTGAATTATGTGCCTCCTTGGCTCATTAAAAGTTTTGAAACACTGGTCTACATTACTGTAGCCTATCGAGCTCAACCCAAGCTACTGACATCTGCTGACTGATGATGGCATTGCGTATAGCTGAGAGCAGCTCTTCTGTGCCGCGCCATGTGCTGGCCTCCAATGTGCAGTAGAGCAAAGGCAGAGTCTCCAACTGCAACAGTTCCGCCTGGCACATCTCCTCCATCGCACTTTCGTTCCCACACCGTGGAAAAAACTTTCTGTTGGCAAAGCATATTAGTGGATCATGCATGACATTTCAAATAAGGCATAACGTATCCTTACCATGAATGGACTCTCACCTGAGCTTCTTGTGTTTTTTGCTCTTTGGCAGGATGTGGATGACAATGGGATATATGCCTTGTCTCAGCAAACCCTCAACACATGACAGCCCGAGCTCCAACAAACAGTGTTTGTCCTAAAACGGGCATAAAAGATGTGAATTTGAATCAACTCTGACTTTTTTTTTTTTTTTTTTCTTCACAACAGACACAGCAGTAAAAGTAGCTGTGAGCTGTGATGCAATAAATATTGTTGTTGGCAATCCGAGAAAGAATGTTTTGCATCACCTGGGTGATGACCTCCTGGATGGACTTCAGCCGTACGCCCAAAGCTGGCTCTGGAGCCTGGGAATCCAACAAAAATATTTTCTTGTCTCTTCTCTCAGAGTCCAGGATCATCTCTACAAATTACAGGATAGAAATAGGTGACCATACTGCAAAGTAGTGTGTAGAAGTGCAGTTTGGAGATAAGGTGCACTTTAGTGCCAGTTCTTATAATTCTAATATTTTGCCCATACCTGGTGCACAGGTGTCGTATTGTAATCCAGATTCGACAGGCTGCAGCATTCTCTCTATGAGGCCACGGGACAGGATGGATGGTGAGAAGATGACGGGCCGCTTGGATTCAACCTTGACCGGCTGCACTAGGCTGTAAGGGATCAAATGCTCCTCATGGCCTGAGTAAACACACATATGTTTTGAGAAAATGCATAGAAAAAATGATTCAAAAGAGATTTGGATTTATCATTTCGGACCCTTACGTTTGTTCAGTGTGTAAAGAACCTGTTGTGTTGCTCCTATCCCGCGGAATTTGGGGTCCGCTGCCTTTACCAGACGAACTCGACCGAAGGATTTCTTTATGAACTACAGAATATGGATGAATAAATATTATAAATCAATCTTGCAATATAAATATGCAAATCACTAATCCTCACCTTCTTTTTGAAGTCTTTTTGCCCCACGGACATTTTGCGTAACTTGACAAGTAACAGCTGTTGTGCCCTTAAATGGAAAATAGTGTAAATAATTTAGTGTGCAGTGTAATTATTCTTTTTATATTCATCATTATTTTCAGCTACATCAGAAAATAAGCTCCGTATCATATTGAGATGTTTCTTTTTTTTATTCAGCTATATAAAAGCCAGAAAAAATATTGCATTCAGCTCTTCTGATGCATTAAAAGGAAAGCTACAACAAGAAATTTTAAATAAATGAAATATGTACATGGCCCACCTATTATAGTTGGGCATGTCTCCTGCCTGCAGAGTGTCGGCTGTGCGAGGATCCACCAGGGAACAGCGCCAATGATATTTCCCATTATACCTTGTGTCTGTCACATGTATGATGTCATCACAGGACACACCTAGAGACAATGGGTCTCCGAGAGGCCCGATATCGAGATTGACCCGCGCATAAAACGAGTCGGCGCCCTTGAAAGTTGGCAAAGCAAGCTGAGAGCACAGCTTGGCATACGCTGAGGACAAGAAGCAATGGGAAAGCTCAGTCTCAGCAGATTTATTGCATCAAGGTTTTTTTTTTTTGTGCAAACTGACTCACCCTCTGGGTTGCTCTGGTGTTTGAGTGAGGTCGGTTCAGTCCACCATTGCAGAGAAAAATGCGCTACTTCGGCCGTGCACTGGCTGAGCAGAACATTTCCTCCACCGAAAAGAACATTCTCAAGCTGAATAAGGAAAAACGTATTACTGAATAAAATTGATCATGTTGGAAAATACTTGCAATGATCATGGAAAATTTTCCCGAGCGGCAACATAATGACAAATTCGTACCTCCAGGAGCTCACTTCCCTCCTTCAGCCCACATTGTTCCGCTACTGAACCAGTTTGAACGTGGCTGACGAAGATTCCTGTTTGGTTTCCACCAATGATGGTAATGTCTTCAGCCAGACTGGCTTTCCCGTGCTTTGGCGTCATAGGAGGGCTTGAAGATGGAGAGATGGGTGGTATCCTAAAAAAAAAAAGTGGCAAGCTCGCATCATTTTTATCAAGTTTGTTATTATGGAGAATGACAACTACCTTGGACGATGAGCGTTAACAGCAGGTAGATTGACCAGGTCGGGTGGGAAGAAATGAGAATGGAGGGAGTTCCAGGAATCCCAAAGAGAGGGTTCATCATTTTCACCTGAAACACAATTTCCATCCATTTAAAGCTTGCTGAAGATATAAGTGCTCATTCAAATGACGTCTAATTAATAATACCTGCAATATTGTCATTCTCATCGCTGCCCCAGGAATCCAAGTCGAACCTTTTCAAAAGGCAAATAAAGAGAATTTACTGAACACCTGTAGCAGTTGTTGAATGATGGGGACAACAAAAAAAAAAAAACTGACTCTGTATTGAATCTTCGGTTGATGGAGTTCTTACAAGGAGGAAATGGGAATGTTGAGAGCCGATTTATCTCCTTCTCATCTTCTGTCTGAGGATGCAGATGTTGATATTTGTATTTCCCTTCTGTCGATTCCTAATCTGTGAGCTATGTAATACGTACCGGTGACAGTGGATTCTCTTCAGAGTTGGAATGAGAATCTGGAAATGAACGTAAATGATATTCAAGTAAGTAAACCATTGGGCTTGTGAGTAAAAAAATAAAATAAATAACCTACCCTCTGAATTGTCATTGGCTTGCCCTCTGGAGGGCGCCTGTTGTAGATAAGAAAAAAAAAGTCCAATTATGACCTCAAACTAAGCGAGCAGCTCTCTTGCATGTACTAACACGTCAAACATTGCTAAGGAGGACGAGCCCGCAATGTTTTCGTGTTCTCCTAAAATAATGGCGTCCTTATTATAGTTCATAACAAACCTAATGTGTTTGCTACTAAAACTTTTGTGTCAGGTGTAAAAGGGGCATTTTATAGTTCAACGCTCATATCTAAAAATATATTTTCACAGTAACAAAAAATAATATTTGATGACCTTTCGTAACTGAAGATGGGCGCCATTAACAGGAAGGCTCAGGTCCAGGTTGACGGAGCAACAGGGTCCGTAGCACTGGTCTTCGCTGCACAGGGACAGATGGGACTGGAAAACACAGTACAAAGAAATTATGTGTTATATAATACTTGGCAGCGCTTCAAGTATTCCTAACAATCTTTTTTTTTTTATATTAATATTTTTTTTTTTTTACTTTGCTGTGCCCTTGGGGACATGCCACAAAGAAAAAAGCAAACACGCTGGCACAAACAGACCATACAGGTTAAATAATAATAATCTCTCCAGTAACCATATATTCTAGTCCAGTTATGATTCAATTAAGTATTTTGACAACCATTAAATTTAATTTATGTCCAATTAATGACTCAATTTTGACACGCTTCTCAATCATCTGGGTTCATGAAGCGTTGACTTACACAGTGCAGACAGGAGGCGCTCTGCTCCATTTGTTCCCTTCTCTTTTCGCTCTCTCGCTCCAACTCCCGCTGCTGCTGCTCCATGTTGGCTTGCAGCTCTGCGATGCGTTTTCGCAAACGATTCTTGTCCAATAGGCAGTCGGTGTACTCTAACTGTAGGCTGTCGCGACTCCGCAAGGCCTGAAGGAAAACGGAAGATGGTGTGAATTGCAATACTCATGTTGGGATGTTGAGATGAATAATTCCTAACCTGGTCCCGCTCCTTCTCAAGTTCCATGATCTGGTTAAAGTAGGACATACTCCTCTTCTGCTCCGTCTCCCAGTCCAGCTGGAGGGTCCTCACCTTCAGCTGAAGTTGCTCACATTGGGATTGCAGCTGCAAATATCAAGAGCTCTCATCATCAACCTGTTCATTTATGAAGATCCGAAAGAAAATATTCACCTTGTCCCTGTGCTCCTCGGTGCTTTGTATCTCCCCCTGTAGTCTCGTGATGAAGTTGCAGAGCTCCTGTCTCTGATCTGCAGCCTCCCTGCGATCCTGCCGCAGGATATCCACCAAAGCCTGAAGGACACGAACATTAGAAACAAAAAAAGAATCTGAAATGTCTAGAAGATGCACCACAAACATACGATGACTCCAGTATCAGGAAGTGGATCCTTCATCTGACTTCCCGTATTTTGTGGTTTTGGAACGTCAATACTGTAGGATGGCTTTTCTGGTAACGCTGGTGGGCAACCAGGTCCTCCTTTAGACAACAAGCTCTTCTTTGGTTGAATTCGATGTCCATCTGGATTTGCGATTTGATGCTCTGTTCCCGTTAACCTGGACTTTAACTCTTCAACCTGTACGGCGAAACAACACAGAAACGAACAATAACCACATTGAGTGGGTTCCGCTTTGAGTCGTAGAATGGAAAGTTCCACAGTATTTCGATGTTCCCACAGTCTCACTTGCTTGAGAAGTTCTTTCTCGCGTATGGAGGCTTTGCCTTGCTCTTCTAGGGCCCTGGAGTACTTCACAGACTGTTCCAGGTGTCTGTCCTTTAGCTTGCCCAGCTCTCGACTGGCCGACTCCCAGTCTTGACGTAACCTGGATGAAGTCGAGTGTTACATTTTGACTGAAAAGCACGCACACAGTCACTGAGAAGAAAAAAAAATGATGCAGGAACCTCTCGAGCTGGAGTCTGTCATGGCGTAACTCCTGAGTTTTACGTTCAGCGCGGCTACGGTCATCTTCGGCTACCCGACAACGTTGGGATAAGCGGCGTTCGCACATGCGACTGTTTCGAAGCTGCACTCTCAGTTTCCGAACTTCCAGCAGAAGGAACTGAGTCAAACCCTCCGGACCTTCTTCATCTGTGAGAACACTTGTTTGCATTATGTTACATTAAAAGACTTTAGATATGCATTTTTTTTTTTTTTTACCCAAAATAAGAGAGCAGCGCTGTGTTGGCTGCTCTCCAGTCAGCTGTGTGTATTGCTCTGGATGGTAAAACTCCAGTGACTCCATAAAAGCCTGAAGACCTCGCGGACCTTGGCCACGTAGAATGTCCAGCAAACGACCTGTGCCAATTCATAAAAAAAAAAAAAATTCTGTGAGCTATTTAATTTCATGTTATGTTTACGATTTGAGGGGGGGTTCAACTCACCGGCCTTGGAGATACGCAGAGGGTACTGGATGGAGTTGAGCACCTCATCTTCATCCTGTTCATCAATAACTTTACACTGGCGCAGATATGGAGTGAGTTTAGCCGGGTTGAGGATGCGGGTCAGCTTGTGTCGCACTCCTTCCACACGATCCCACAGTTCCTCGCAGTGCTCCTCTGACCATGAAGGCAAAGGTCTGTTTTCCTCCTGAGTAATTTGCCCTTCCTCCGCCCAATCTGTGATGCCTGCATCAAATCATAAAATAAATCTGAATGACATTTTTGAGGAAGATCATTTGGAAAAGCATAAGTCTCATTCCAAATTACATACAGACGTTGGTGGTTTCACTTCTCATTTCTTTGAAATTTTGGCTTATTGTAAGAATGACACATATATAGCATGTTTTGTCTGATTACACTTATTTAATTATCCAATAGTATATGTCCATTAGTGAGTTAAATGTTAAAAATAAGTCTATTGGGAGGCTTGTTGTGACTCATTGTGGGGAGTCGGGAGAATTAACATGCGTGTTTCAGATCTGACAACTACAATGTGAGCCAACAGGCAGGCTGAGACTCGTCTGCTTGCTCCGGAATCTCTGCCACTAATAAACAGTCTAGTGAAATATTATCCTTGTGTAATTTGCACCAAACATCTCAAATGAGTTCTTACTGCAAATAAAATATTCACATTACAGTGACTTAGTGGCTGGAGAAAGAGTTCACTATTGTATTATTGCAACGTAATTGCAAATTGGAACCAGAACAGAAAAATGCGTGGTGACATGAATCACTGACTGTTAAAATGACAAAAGAGGTTGGACGTAGAGTTGTAAAATCAAACGGAAGGGACTTTTATTATGCTTCGTCTCAGTCCAATGTCCAAGCTCGTTTTTATATGGCACTGTGTTGTACTAGATAAAAATCTCATTTTGTTATAGACACGTGCTTTTTAATTTAACCTCCAGAATTTAGTTTGATCAGTTTCTAGCGGGGGGGCTGTAATATGCTTCATCATGTTTTTCATTTAACACTAACACTCATTTTAATATATAAATATGTGAAAGGAAACTATGTGTAATACTAGTAAGCAAAATAGAGAAGTGTCATAACAAAAATTACTTCAACCTTCCTGTTATGTTCATTTCTCAGAAAGTAATTGCAACACACTGTGACTTCAGTCGTTTTTGTGTTACAAAAAGCAATTAATTAATTTGTAAATAAATTTCCATAAAGGTAAATATGCTACAAATGGAACTGCATACAAACTAATTTAATTGCAATAAACAAACCTATCATGATAATAAATATAAACTAAAATTTTAGTTTGTTTGCCAAAAATGGTATTCATAAAATACTTTTTAAATAATCGTTCATCAAGAGATATTTATTTTAATTTATATTATAAACGCAAACTTGTTTTTTGGGGTTCTCAAAATGGACTTACCGCTCATGTTGCCTGCCAAGCGTCTTGTTGACGTCCAGAATCCAGACTGCTCGGTGCATTCATGACCTCCCATTCATAACCGGAGGTGAGTCAGGGGAGACACAAAACACATGACAGTAAATCTGTGTGTGTTAAGAGTGTGTCCCGAATGAGTCATGAGCAGCTGGAGGTTCTTATCTTTATGTCTGGCTTGCTGTGTCATTATTGTGCCGCTAGACGGCGCTGTTTACCAACGTTTGTACAAACAAAAGACAACAAACATGTTTTCTTAAATCAGGTCAACAAAAATGACAGTAGTTATTCCCAATATAAATATCACAATAACTATTCATATTGGTAAAAGTACTAAATCTAAAAAAAAATCAACTAAAATACCCTAAAAAAAATCAATGTTGATCTTATTTTTTCAGGCTTAGACAAAACAGTTTTGAATCCCAGTAATTAAGTGTTTCTACTTTCTACCATTGAATGTTACCAATGTACAAAGTTGAATTAATCTGTAGAAGGAAATAAAGTTTTGCCATAGCAAATTGGGAATATCTTCAACAAATCAAGCCATAAGATTGTGACTCACCCTCGGAGCTGCCCCAGTTTCTTCAAACACTTTTCTCAATGTAGTCATCAAAATACTAGGACACACAGTTTCACTTTATAGATTTGTGTAGGTCGTACGATACTCCAAAATGCAGCGATAGCAACAATTGAAGAAATCTTAAATGTGTCTCATCCCAAAAGCAAAGCTGTTTGGATATTGGGTGGGTGGAATTTTCAGAGTGTAGAATGGCATGGGGTTGAGGGTAGGTTTGAAATGTCTAGGAAAAGTGTTCAAGAGCAGCCGAGAATTACGAGCTTCTTGGGAGAAGAATGTCTCGTTCTTGGCAGAGTGACAAAGCTGGCAGGCCACCCTGTTTTTTTTTGTTTTTTTTTTCCCAACTGTCTGAGTGTGTTTGCGGTCTGGATGCTGATGCTGAGATTGCACGATTAAAACAAGACACCATACTTAGGAACCCGCATGGACACCCAGAAGATGGCTCCATGAGGAGGAATAAATCAATAAAGCTGACGTTATCAAGTTGAAGAAGGTTTGGAAATAATATCGGTCTGCCTGCTTGAATGAATGAATGAATCCGAGAAATAAATCAAAATTCTCACCTGTATGCTTTTCTCCTGGATTGAGTCGGCCTTTGTTTTCATCCTTTGACGGCTCGACGTGAAGATGGGCTTCTTGCCGGCCGGCCGCATCGGTTGAGCATTCCTGTTGTCTCTAAGGTGACAGCAAGACAGAGGGACTATTGACAGCAGCCCTGGACCTCACAGTCTTTTCACACTGGAATGTCATTACAACAAGCTTGCTCACACCGAAATAGATCTTGGCCGACTTGCTACAACTCATGTATATTTCTTTGTATTTTTTTTTTTAAACCATTGCCGAAATTTCACTTAAGCACAAATTTGATTTCTAAATGCCGTCACATATGCACAATTCAAAAGCCACTACAGAAAGTTCTTTTTTTTTTTTATATTCGAGTATGTTCCATTTGACCCCCCCCCCCTCCTCACCCTTCCACAGCTTCTTCTATGACTCAAGCACATAGTCGGCGCTTTGTGTGTTTTTTTTGCTTTCAGAAAACAGAAGCATGGTGACATGAGTAATTGGGACAGATGTAAATATGGATAAGGCAGTGATTTTTTTTTTGGGGTCAGTATAGCAGTAGAACCAACTGGAGGGATGCAAATGATTTGATATGAATAAAAACTCTAAAAACTCCATTTAGAAATTTTGTTCACCAGATTCATTCATACACAAAAATGAACTCACGTTGCCACGCTCCCTTTACTTTCCGTGTTTCTTTGACAACAGTGAGATCTGAGGCGAAGTTGGAATTACAGGGTGCAGCCTTCTAAAAGTGAACTCCACCACAATTTTGAACAGGACACCAACCACTGCAGATAAATTTCCAGACAGTTTAAAAAAATGCATTTTTTTTTCCCCACCATGGTTACAAAAAATAACATTTACATAAAATAAACAGTACGGTGGGAAAGATATAGATTGGATTGATTGGAAGCTATTAAATCAATAAGTATTCCATCAATGTAACGAGAAGATGCCATTAGTGACCTGACACCAAACGTTTCAAAACAAACAAGCAGCAGTATTGAGTTGAGGAAAACAAAGGTTTGGGTGTACTAAGTGTCTTTTTGAATTGTTTTGTTGTGACCCAGAAAGCGCTCCGGTCCAAAAAAATAACAATGCTCTATTGTTTCCGAGCCAAGTCTCAGCTTCCGGCGTCCACGCATAACATCGAGAGCTATCCAAAAAAATGGGATGGGATTATCTTTCAAATAATGTACTCCTAAATCAATCTTACCACAAACAGTCATCATCATCATCATCCAATTATCTCATTATCTGATTAATTGTCGCCAGACTTACATCTGGATTCCCGAAGTGGAAACAAATAGAAGTGATGAAGAGTGATGCTGTCATTAGTCAAACGCCTCCCCCCCTCCCTCCCTGAATTTCAGAAGCGAGGTTCAGTGTGTCAGGAGTTCTCGCTTCTTGGCATCCTGTATGATTTGTGAGAGACATTTTCCGTGAAAACTTTCTATCTCGGACGCTTTAAGTCTCCTTAGCTTCGTGTTTTAGCTTCTTTGGAACCGATAGCAATGTTGGAAAACTGCTTTTTTCCAAGCGCCAGTCAAATCTGCATGAAACACACACACCATTGTAGCACGCACATAAAAGAGCGTATCAATCCCATGAGTAGCTGGAGAAAAAAAAGGAGCGATGACACTGATGGGAGTTTTCAAAGAGATCAATGTCACGCGACTGAATGAAGGTCAAAGGTGACAACATTCCAAATGAGTACAGGCAGCTGTGTCCATCAAAGAAATCATTTTATAAAATGTGCAAAAATGCACGTTGTGCTCAGAAAAAAGTTAAAACCTCAAATGACCATTGCGAATCTTGTCGAACAGCTCAGAGTGAAATCAACTTTCACAATCATCATCATCGCCACCCCTTACTACTCTTGCTCCGCCCCCTCTTCCTCTCCATCGCTCTCTTTCCACTTGCCACCAGCATTGCCAACGTGCAGCTGCCCTGCACTGATGCAAACTTTTATGGCCAGACGGAAATAAAGAAATTGTGGAGAGGACAGTGAAACCTTTTTTTTAAAGGTAAGACTATGCAGGAAAGTAATGCATGCAAGATATTTTTGATTTATGATTTAATTTCAACTCCGGTTGGCAATGCAAGATTGATTGGTAGATGATTGCGCAACAAGTCTGTAAGGTTATTGGTAATTTTACATGCAAGTGCTAAAAGGGCTAAAAAAAAATTAATACCATACTTCCAAATCAAGCTCGAGTGAGTTAATTGGGTTAGTAAAGGTTGAGTGAATGCATAGGCATCAATTACCCAGACTAATTTGACAGCCGCATTCCACGACACGACCACTTTGAGGTTTCATGAACTACACCTCGCTGTAGATGTTTGCATGGTGGGCGTTTAGAGAAGCATTCACTTAAAAGTGCTTTGTTCAAATGCGTTCAAATGTGTTTGCACTTCAGTTCTGTTGACAAAAGGCCTTTGTTAAAAAAAAAAAAAAGAAAACTGACTGATTGATGACAAGGATTAAACTAATCATGAAGATTGATGAGGGTACTTAACTTGCATATTTTTTTCCCTCTTTTAAAAAGTCAACTTGACACGATGACATCATCATATGTCAAGTTCAGATTTCACTGACCTTTGTCAGTTCATGAGGAATTCACGTTTGCAGTAAACCTTAAGAGAATAAAATCGAGTAGGCCAGGAAATGGTTTTGCCACGTTGATTCTTGTGCCGGTTATATTTTGGATCCACCACGCGTAATGATCAGGGTTATTCTGACCTCAACCATATTTAGCTAGTGCTGCCCTGCAAAAAAAAGGACAAGCCACTCTCAGGACACACATTTGATGTCTGAGCCAGTGAGACTTTACTTTGCTGTGAAGTCATTTCCTGCTCCACTTTCGAGCACAATGATACCACATGTAAGATTTAAACAGTACATGTGCATGTGGTAGGCAGAGTGACAAGAGAACGAAACATCGGTTAGCCGCTACAGAATCTAAAATGTCCTCTTTAGACTGTTCCAAAACTTTTATTTCTCAACATCTCCGGATGCTTTTATCTGATTGGCCTCGATAGATGACATCCTGCTTAATTTTGCGTAATCAATCATGTCGTTTACGCGAAACAAAATTGTTGATGGAAGTCTGCAATTATAAATTATTTGTCTAACTTGTTTATCCGCATGGCCTTAATCGCACGTAGCCAGGCAGGCAATCCATTTAACTTCTCATCTGTAGAATTGTCCACGCTGTCACATTTGTAACATCTTCTATATTATCCATTTGGAAAATTTGGCCCATCTGAAAAAAAAACGAGATTACTTGTCGATTTAAAAATACTAATCCAAGGATCAAGCAAGAGTAGCATCTTGCTGAAGGTGTTACATCACCATTTGGAAGTGGCAGCACCTTCATCTCGACTGAATTAATCCAATAGTGTGACCTCGAGGAGTCACGTGATCACGGCTTACAACTCTGGTGTACTCGAACGAAAACACGCCCACACGTATAAACACTAAAAGCGGGGCCCTAATTTCGACAAATACTTCAGCATGGAAACTTTTTTTTTTTTTAATCACAGGAGCAGGAAAGTCTAAATTCTTGACACATGTTGCATCCTTGGACAACAGGATGAAAATGTTCCCAGCATTGATCTTGACCATCTGCTTGACAGGCCGTGCGTGTTTTCGATTAGTTTGTAAATCTGCTCCCTCTGTTTATATTCCCTTTGCTCGGCTGACTGAAAACAGAAACCTTGTAGTACCTGGAAGCTATCAGAGAAGTAAGTGGATTGAAGACGCCAGAGAGCAAGTGAGGGAGTCACAGTCGGGGGGCGGTAGACAGAAGGGATTAGAACCTAATCCAACGCACGGACAATCCCGAAGAAGCCTTATCTTTTTTTTTTTTCGCTAGGGAGACTCAAACAGAACAGTTACCAGATTGTCGCTTTTTTGAAATGACCCCCCTGCTGACTTTTTTTTTTCTTCTTCTCAAAAGGCTTGGCGTTCTTGGGTGAAGGAGTTCCAGGAAAGAGCAGACAAAGGATCTTGGTGACAGGATGGTGCCACACATGGATAAACCTCTTCAGCAGCAGATGATGCATGACGCTGGGATCCACCCTGCCTTACACAAGATTCTCTCAGGAAGTGAAGATCTTTTCAACACAAAGGACCCTCTACCAGTAAGCTACAAGACCTCGGGCGAAGGGAATGACTTTCTTGAAAACAGCATTTAGAAGATTCTGACCCAAGTCAAATGTAGTTCTCACATTATTCATTTCTTCTCTCTCTTTTTCCACAGTGGAGCAAATCCGGAATTCTAAACTAACTCTTCTTTAATAAGACTTTTGGATACAAAATTAAAAAGAAACTTACCCGTCATGAGTCTTGGAAAACTACCAGGGATTAAAGGCCTCGTGTCTGCAGGCTCTCAGGAGAGACGTCGTTTCAAGAGCGACCTCTCGGTGGACATGATCAGCCCGCCGCTGGGCGACTTCCGACACACCATGCACGTGGGCCGCGGCGGAGACGTGTTTGGCGACACTTCTTTCCTCAGCAACTACGGAGGTGTCAAAGAGCCGGGGAGCCCCGACTCGGCTAACAGCTCCAAGTCGACGGGTTTCTTCACACGTACCTTTAGGCACATCCGGAAGAATTCCGGACCACGGGGGGAACCCCGGAACTCTTCATCCCCGCCGCCTGACATCTCCCCCATCATCAAGAACGCCGTTTCGCTGCCCCAACTCAACATTGATTCTCCGAACGGTCGCCTGCCGAGGCTCCCGAATTCCATCAGCGCGACGGATAGCGCCATCTGCACGTATGGTGAGATCATGTTGTGATGCGCCTCCTGCTGCTCAGTCTCCAGCAGAGCAAACAACGTGAAGCGCTGCAAACAAAAAACAGGACAATAAATCTCAGCGCAGATACAGAAAATTGGCTTCCTTTCAATGTCATTCCCACAATCCTCCGGGACAACCAGAAAACAGGTGGTCTTGTCCTTCTGACTCATCACCGAGGCAACACCTGTAGTTTTAGCCTTGTTACACAAACATGCGGAAAAACTGCATGCTTTAAAATCAGTGCGTTATAATCTATGTCTAAGTGGGACTATGAAATTCTGCGTTCACAACATGACCCCGCGATTCATTTGGAATGCTAACCGATGGGAGATGTGCATGTAGCTGGATGCCGATACTCGACTGGAAATCCCCGTTCTTTTCCAAGATTAATCATGAACCACTTCAAGAGAATTTTTTTTCCAGCTAACTTGTGTGGTTTCAACCGAGGGATGATGATGATGACGTGTTATTTTTAACTTTAGCAGTATATCTATTCATGTTTGTGACATCATTTTTGTTGTTATTTTAAATATAGTTTAAATATATACATATAATATATATATTTAATATTATATATGTATATATATTTGCTATTATATATATATATATATTATTGTATATATATTGTTATTTTAAATATAGTTTAAATATATAATATATATATAATATTACATATATATATAATATTATTAGATATATATTGTTATTTTAAATATAGTTTAAATATATATAATATATACTATATAATATAGTTTAGCAAGTTATGAAATGTTTACATCTATAATTTTTTTTTTTGTGTGTGCACAGGTATCCAATCTGGATTTGTCACCCTGCCTCGCTTCTCCCGCCTCGACAGACCGTTTCTAGACGGAGAGCACAGAGTGTCTATGCGAGAACGAAACGGTAAACCCGTGACCCGTTCGGACTCCCTCACCTCCTTCACGTTAGATCTCGGCCCCTCTCTGATGTCCGAGGTTCTGGGTTTGTTTGACAACCCCAGCTACCTCCAGGAGGTCAGCAAGGTTGTCGCAGCAGAGGAGGAAGAGAAAAATGACGAGGAGGATGATAGATCTCTAACAGAGACATTTGTGAGTTCGACCAACTCGTCAGTGCGCGGCGGATCATCGAGAAGGATCGTGAACAGTAAGGAGAATTCTTGTAGCAGCAGCTGGACAGAGGAGGACAGGAGATCAGTTGCGTCATCCTCCAAATCTCCTCCAAGGTCTCCCCCCATAAAAGAAGCTGTCATGGAGTCAGAGCAATTCCAGAGGGCAGCTGATGTGCTGTCTCGACATTACGGAGGAGGGCCCGTCACAAGGCTGAGTCCTCCTCTCTCCAAAACACCATACGCGTTTTCTGAAGAGGAAGAAGAAATCAAAGTGTAGATCAGGATGAGGAATACCACTCTGCAGTCATCTTGCTGCCACCATTTTATACAATTTATTTAAATTATTGTAATACCACATCTGGTTTAGAGATTTAGCTTTCTTAGTGTAAAGGAATTAAAAGGGATTCACACTTTTTTAGTAGTAAATGGTTAAATGTGAGCAATTTATAAACACATTATTTGAATTGTGTTGTCATTTACTGTTATAATGCAAGTAAAAAAGCAATTTGTTGTTAATAAAGTTTCTTACAAAATATTTCCTTCCTGGTTTAGTAAATGATTGCTTTCCTTTCATCCAATAGTTAACTGTATTAATCCCCGGGTTATATGTATGGTAATATTTTCTAATGTGAATAAATCATTTACATTTATAGCCAGCCCAACCACTGTCTGCTGAATATTTGTGAGGAACATTTGAGAATATTGGTAGTTGATCAATTCCGAGTGTTTGTAATGTAAATCAACACTTCAAAAAACAAAGACAGAAAAACAAGAGAAGTAGTGCATCTCATATTTTAATGTCAATAAAATGAATAGACTGGTGATGTCATTAGAGCTTTGCATAAATTGTTTGTCCAAACCAATTTAGTCTTAATTCATTGAAATTAAGGGACATTTTTGTAGTTTGGACCTAGCCTGCCATCTGCTGTTGAGTTAGTAACGTGGAGAAAATATTTCACAATGCGTGGATGAATGCAAGTTGAATTTTCATGACAACAAAAAGTGAGATTTCTTACATCTTAACAGAATTTGATGCAAGAGATTTTGAAGTCTCCTGTGATCCTGACATAGTTGATGACCGCCATGTCAACACGGTTAGGAAACTGGATTTGATGTCCATCAGGAAGATCTAGTTCAAACATCTCACCAGTGATCTTCAACACAATCTGTAAAAGAAAAAAATCTGAACAAGTTAACCCATCGCATGAAAACTTTTTTAAATACATCCTGGCAAATTTGCTGAAACGTTCCTGCCATGACATCAGAGCCCACCTTAACATGTGTGCCTCTTTGTAGGGGGTTGTGTGTCTCCCTTTTCTCATCGCCCCAGCAACCAGCAATCTTTGAGTTGCACACAATAACTGCTCCATCAGTGTCGTCATGGAATCGCGGGTTGAAATGCAAAGCCAGGTCTTCTGAATCATGACCGAGGTCAATCTGGAATCTGAGTGGATTTGAAATGACAAATAACTTCTGAGTGATGTTGATTAGACAATTTAGTAAACACATTATTGTGGCTTTGACCTTTGAGCATCATGCAAAATTTCTCCTTTTATCTTCAGCTGAGCACCAACTTCTAGGTTAGCATCGTTTACTTCAAGTTTCTAAAAAACAAGAGTGAGATAGTTTCAACAAGATAAAATATATTGAAAGTAAAAGAATGCAGGATGAAAAATAAAAACCTCACCATGCTCATTCTGGGTTTTGGTTAAGCCTCTTAGGTACTGAGAACTGACGACTCCCTTGCAACACAAAAATGTAGCTGTGAGGTCTCACTTCTGTTCATGCACATGCGCAACGAGACCAAACAATGATTAAGTTATTCTAATCAGTCAGGGTTCTCAAAGTAAATATAGTATATCATTACTCGAGATTAGAAATTAGGTCAAACAAACACCAAAAAGCACTCAATACTCATGTGAACTTAACCAGCCCACTAAATGTTCTACAGTTCCAGTTGATATGGGCCAAAATTAGGGTTTGTAACCATTGTCATGTTATTCTTTCAATGCTTTACCGCCCTCTAGTGGTGACAAAGATGTAACACTAAAAGTCGTGCGCTTCTTGACACCGTTTTAATAATTTACCGTCAATTTTGCATGATACGTTCAAACAGTAATTATATAAAATTTCTTTAATCCAGTATTGTTGATGAATATGTTTTAATTCATTGATAAATTATGACGCAGAAGAAACAGGAATTTTATGACTGACTTCCTCTACACGCCGGAAATGACGTCAGTAAGTAAACAGAGGTGCTGTCATTGGGACACAAAATATTACCAACAAAACGGAACAATTTAATAAACGCCGCTTTGACATTTATGCATAGCAAGGCATGGTCCAGGAACTGACGTAGATTCCGCTGAAGGTTTGTCGTTTGACTGAGAAAACGAAATGTTGTGCCGCACGACTACTCGCTAGCAGCTTATTAGCCACGGTTAGCAATGGACTTGGCTACGTCATCTGATTTCTTAATGGTTATTAAATCCTGCATGCATATTTATGCTCTTAATTTTTAGACAACCACTTGTCAGCTGTGGCGATCCACTTGCTGCAGTGTCTTCTCTTTTATAACCGGGATTTAATTCTAATTAATCATTAGCAAGCTGCAAAAGGATATTTGTGTTTTAAAATGAGCTTATCTGAGTTTTAATACTTTTTCAACCATTTCTTTTCATCAACAGTTTTTTCAAGGACAGCTGTGAGACTGCTATGTTCTCAGACATGGACTTTGAATTAGAGGAGGATAAATTGTGAGTTCACCATCTTTTGTATATTCATATTCAATAAATTACACATTAATGCACAATCTTCCTGCTTATACTTTGTTCCAAGGTTTTGTGTCAACTTCCTCGGCTTTCAAACTAATTATTTTACATGCTGCACTTTAACAGTATTTAATTTTCTCTACCAGAGGGATACCAACAGTACCAGGGACTGTGTGTCTGAAAAAAGATGCAAATAATCTTATCGGGATCAGCATCGGTGGTGGGGCGCAATATTGTCCTTGTCTCTACATCGTTCAGGTCGGTGCAGTTCAATAAGACTCATAATTCATTGCAATGTGATTTTTTTTTTTTTTTTTAAATACAAAAACATTAGTGTGTACTGGTACCTTCTCCGAAATGTTTCCTCTGGCTTCTCAGGTGTTTGACAACACACCGGCAGCTCTGGAAGGGATGCTTGCAGCGGGGGATGAAATCACTGGCGTCAATGGCAAAACGGTGAAGGGAAAGACAAAAGTGGAAGTGGCCAAGATGATTCAAGCTGTGGAGGTACATGCCATTGACATATATGTCACAATAGATTACATACGGTACAATGATTATATGTCAAATGAGGTATAAGAGATTACTTACAATTCTGAGTCCACAAAGCGAGAACAGAACTCAGAGTGACTTCAGAGAAGATGGACTTGACTGGTTTGCTATGCAGTGTGCCTCATCCCAATATGTGCAGAGTTGCTGTGTTGTTTTTGCCATCCATTGTTGGTGCGCGGGGGAATTTCATGACTTCCTGCAAGCTGGGATAAAGATGGCTTTAGTGGGTGAAATAAAGGATTACCATATCCCAGTTGTGGCCCGTTCCAATACGAATATTTCTGCTTATTTTTAGAATCATAAACAATTGCAGGAGAGCCCAGTGGTAGACATTTTTTTTTCTAAACACAACCATTTCTTTTCAATCATATTCATCATGCTGATGCCACAATTTATATAACTAATTTATTTTATTATCTGATTTGTCAGGGTGAGGCAATAATCCACTATAACAAATTGCAAGCAGACCCAAAACAGGGAAAATCTCTGGATATAGGTTTGTGACACACTTTGTTTCATTTCGAAATCTGATTCATATCTTAACTAAAAGCACACATTTGATTATTTCAGTTCTGAAAAAAGTCAAACATCGGCTGGTGGAGAACATGAGCTCCGGCACTGCAGATGCTCTTGGCCTGAGTCGAGCAATTTTATGCAACGGTAAGACATTAAACTCGACTTTAAATGTTGTTTTAAGCAATTAATTTGTTAAACATTGCTTTCATATTTAATTTGCAGATGGACTTGTTAAAAGACTGGAAGAACTGGAGAAAACAGCAGAACTTTACAAAGGTCAAACATTTTGAAGTTATATTTGCTCCAATAGTGTTTTAAATCCTTTTTGCTTTCCTCCAGGTCTGATGGAGCACACCAAGCGACTCCTCAGAGCCTTTTTTGAGCTTTCACAAACCCACAGAGGTAAAAACCGCAATGGAAAATGATCCAGTTGAGCATTTGAATCATCTAACGCATTGATTCCTTCAACTCGCAGCGTTCGGAGATGTTTTTTCCGTCATCGGCGTGCGAGAGCCGCAAGCGGCGGCCAGCGAAGCGTTTGTTAAATTTGCTGACGCTCACCGCAGCATCGAGAAGTACGGCATTCAATTGCTGAAGACGATCAAGCCTGTGAGTTTTTTGCATCTGGTCTTTAAGTCCTATTCATTGCTGTAACAACGAGTTATGTGCGGTGCAGATGCTTCACGATTTGAACACCTACCTTCACAAGGCCATACCAGACACAAAGCTCACGATCCGCAAGTACCTGGATGTCAAGTTTGAATATTTGGTAAGTTGATTGCATTCTAGCTAAAGTCGTTCGTGGTCAATTGACAAATATTTTTGTCTTGCAGTCTTACTGCTTGAAGGTGAAGGAAATGGATGATGAAGAATACACCAGCATTGTAAGTCGTCGTTCCAGTTTAAAATCAGAAACCGAGAAATTCTTTGGTCAACGTTCTTTCCAACAGGCAATGGGAGAACCGCTGTATCGCGTATGCACCGGGAACTACGAATATCGTTTGGTGCTGCGTTGCCGGCAGGAGGCTCGTGCACGTTTCGCCAAGATGAGAAAAGACGTCCTGGAGAAGATAGAACTTTTGGATCAGAAACATGGTTTGTTGCAGTTTTTTGTCTCATATTAACTTCTATCATGTAATATTCTTACAAGTCACAATGGTCCTTAAGCAAGGCAGCTTACAGAGTGTCTGCTCATCAGTTTTACAAATTTGTAAGAATGTTAGTGACGTGCCCCATTAACTGTCTTCACTAAACATCTATTGTGCTCCACTTGATCACATTACCATTGGTTTCGCTTATCTTGAGGACAACGGTTTTGTCTGACCTCGTCAGTTAGTCAAACAGAAACTATGCCCCCGACCCAAAAATGTACTCAACAGTTGAAACTGTCCCTCCTGTCTTTGTCTGGTCTAGTCCAAGACATAGTTTTCCAGCTCCAGCGCTTCGTGTCAGGTATGTCGCGCTACTACGACGAGTGCTACGCCGTGCTGAAGGAGGCCGACGTGTTCCCCATTGAGGTGGACCTCTCCCGCACAACCATTAACTACACCAGCCAGTCATTGACCTACACTGATGAGGAGGAGGTGGATTGTGCGGGAGGAGCGGAGGAGGGCGTCCAGGCAGAGAACGGAAGCGAGAAACTCATCGATGATGAATGAATGAATGTTTGGTGTTATGGTGGACATGAAGAAGTCAGTCCGTGCTATTGACCTAATTATTTGCAGAAGGGAGAATAGAAGCGGGTCAAGACTAGCTATTGTTCTAGTACTTTCTATTTTCTTTTAATGTTATTGTTTTTTTTAAAATACTTTGTTCTCTGCCCATCACTTTGTTGCTGAATTAGTTTGACACAATTTGAATGTTCTAGAAGTGTTGTAGGATTCGTTTAATTTGAGTTGTGCCTTCTTATTTAATTATGTGTCGGGTCTGTACTCTGGGTCAGTGATGTTTCCTCGTGATTGTTACCTTTTTTTATTTCCTACCAAGTTGGACTAACAGATGTGGTGCCATAGCTGTTTCACCTCTCCGTTTTTGTTTTGTAACATTTTCTTGGCCCATTTTAAACTGCTCGACAAGGGATCCTTGCAAAGCTTCACAACCAAAGTCCGTCTGTTACCGTGGTAAAACTCGAAACACTATTTGTAAATATGAATGTTAAAGGGAAATATTGCTACATTTTAACTTTTGCTGTTATATTTATTCTTTTGAACCTGCTGCCAAATACACTAATTCTATGGAAATAATATATTGCTTAGGTCATCTCGTGTAAACCAGAAATATGATTTGCATTGATGTTTTATTTTTTTTGCATTAGCTATTGTGCTTTGGAATAAACTAATTTTTCTGGAATTTTCATTTTGGTGAGTGGCCTTTTATCCAATAAGATATAATGCATTAAATCAGTCGCCCCAGTGGCCTAATGGATAAGGCACTGGCCTCCTAAGCCAGGGATTGTGGGTTCGAGTCCCATCTGGGGTGGACGTCAAAATTTTCAAATAAGCAATATTGTCTAGTACAAGCAAATATTTCACCGCCATCATACATAGCAGTACTTCCATGAACAAGACGCTAAAATGACTCATCCTCCAATCACGAGATCCACATGTAATTCTTTCTTTTACCACTAGGCGTCTCCTTGCTATCCACATTTAGGTCTACCAGTCCTGCCTTACTTAACCGTTCCCACTTCTTCCTCGCTCCTCCTCAGTGGCAGCTGGCTGTTTTCTGTAATGCCCACCGCTTGACTTTGTGGAACTATGTTTTTAAATAGTTTGTGTGTTTTTCTGTTACTCGATGCGGTGTTGACTAGCTACTCTGCAGCCGGGGGTAAGTAGGTCATACTTTGAACTTTGTGCGTCAAATAACTCATGTACAGGTATTTGAGTAAACCGTATGTGTACGTGTTGTAACCAGTTAGTTGCAGGCTTTTAAAACTACAAATAGGCTACTTAAAAATACACACATACGATTTGTAAGTTTAAATGAAGATTGTTCAAATTATTCCTTTTAGTTTCAGCTCTCATGACTTGACATCATTCTGCATACTGTTGCATGGCTTTTTTTTTTTTGTGTGTCTCATCCAGATTTCACAAAAGCTACAGTGTACTGGGACGTCCAACAAAAGGCGGTCTTGCTGAAAGATGGGGTCTTAGATACAAATGGGGACGCATATGGCTTCTTCAATGACACCTTGTCCAGTACAGGCTGGAGCGTTCTTGAGATCCGAGCTGGATACGGAGAAACGTCAGAGGCTGACGAGGTCACCTTTTTCCTGGCGGGGTACCTAGAGGGCTTTCTCACTGCGCAGTAAGTACGGAATGACCCTGCGTTCCTACATATTATCGTTCCTTGAAATCCAACTTGTTGATTGTCTTTGTCCTTTGTGAGACCAGGAGCTTTAAAAAGATCACTTTCGAGTCGGATATTTTGAAATGAACTAAAATCCCTCGTCAGACTTTGACTGGTTTCTTGTCCAGACAGATGATAGATCACTACACTAACATATACCCTCGGCTCATCCATGATCCCGATATCCTGGGCCGGGTCCAGAACTTCATGAAGTGAGTCTTTAGTAATATCTACTGAACCACAATATCCTTTCAGATGTACTGTTAGTCATGTGACTTTTGAGTAATGGGTGTTGTCTTAAAGCTGTGAACATCATGTGACTCTGTTTGGTCTTCAAGGCAGCAGGACTCTTGGACCAGACTACAAGTGAAAACGAACAAGGATTCGGATCCTCTGTGGAGACATGCAGGCTTCGTTGTGGCCCAGGTGGACGGCCTGCAAGCTGGAGTTGCGGAATGGGCCAAGAGACAAGGGAAAAAGGTGTTCTGGTTTTTGCAGTGGACCATCACACATTCAAATCCAAGTGGGACTTATTGGCGACTTCTTTGCCAACTATAAAGGAAGTAGAAATGCTGATCTGAATAAAAATAGACAAGTCCTTGCTTACAGTTTTGGGGAAGTTTATCCTTTACTTTGTTGAACTCTGTTTTCTAAAAGCTGACTATCTGCTGTCATCCCCACAGCCACTGTCCCTGTTTGCTGTTCAGTTCCTGAACGCTGTCGGAGACCTGCTGGATCTGATCCCGGCCTTGGTCCGCACCCCTACTAAACCGGCACACTTAAAACTTCCGGGGATGGGACACTGCTCGGCTCTCATAAAGGTCAGGAACCAATTGGGATGAAGCATCTAAATCTTAGAAAATGTTTTTGGGGGGGTCCACAAGGAAGCCATAGTTCTGGGAGTAAAATCAGGTATAGGGCAAGCCTACTCCACACAGAATCTTGACTTTTGAAATCTTCAATCCCTCTTATCAGATGCTCCCAGGCTTTGAGAACCTCCTCTTTGCTCACTCCAGCTGGTACACATACGCAGCCACCATGCGGATCTACAAACATTGGGATTTCCACATTGCTGACCCCAACACAGCCACTGGCAAACTATCCTTCAGCAGCTACCCTGGTAGGCATGAGGAATTCTCAAGTACCCTTGAGAGAATCACTGTCAAAACAGCCAAGATGAAGTTGCTTATCATTCACCGTGACAGGTCTGAATGCCTTTCTCAGGATTTCTGGTGTCCCTGGATGACTTCTACCTCTTGGGAAGTGGTCTCATGATGACCCAGACCACCAACAATGTCTTCAACACATCCCTCTTTAACTTTGTCACCCCCAAAAGCCTGCTGGCCTGGCAGAGGGTTCGACTTGCTCACAGTTTGGCTCATACAGGAGAGGAGTGGGCCAAAATCTTCTCTCAGTACAACTCCGGTGAGTGGACAAAGCATGACACATGGAAACCAAACCTTAACGGGTCGAGAAACTGGATGAATGGTTGGATATACCTGGACTCTCGTCAAATTGTTGCAGGTACATATAACAACCAGTACATGGTGTTAGACCGAAGCAAAGTGAAACTGGGCCACAGTATTCGTGATGGTGCTCTGACTGTGGTGGAGCAGATTCCTGGGCTGGTGGAGCACTCTGACCAGACACAAGCACTGCGCAGAGGTAAGAACAGTCCAGCTTGACTCTTTATTTTCAGTTTGGCATTTGTAGTCTTGATCTGCTTTTGTTTACCACGACAGGGTACTGGCCGTCCTACAACGTCCCTTTCCACCAGAACATCTACAGCTTGAGTGGGTATGAGCTGATGCAGCAGGAATATGGAGAAGACTTCTCTTATGACCTCTGCTCAAGAGCGAAGATCTTCCGCCGAGACCAAGCTAATGTCAAGGACCTGAACTCTTTAAAGTACATCATGAGATTCAATGGTGGGTAGAAGAGCCAGGAAGAAAATATGCAGACCTGATGGCCCTTGTGTCCTAGAGTCTTCCCCAGCTACACATGTTGCTTCTGGTCCATTAGGATGTCTGAGAGGATGAAGGTAGAACTCAAGTTCACAAACGTGATCTTGTTTAGTGTCCCGGGAGTCCAGATGTCAAAGAACTTGACTACAGATGTCGGCACCATAGGATTGTAGTCTTTAAGTCTCGTAATGCGTGGCTTCTTGGGAACAGGAAACGTAGTGGGGGTCTTGAAGCAGACATGTCTCCAGTGAAGGTCTGCACAAGGACCGGTTTGTTCGCACTAAAACTTAATGTTCAAAATCTTCTCCAGCAGCCGCAGAGCTGTTTGAAGAGTCTCTCTGAACACACAAGCTTAGCATTTCTCACCTTTCTTCTAAACCGGTATTTTGACTCCTCTGTTTTCCTTATTTGACTGGAATTCTGTCTTTTTTTTTGTCAGACTACAAGAATGACCCATATTCTAAAGGTAACCCTTGCAAGTCCATTTGTTGTCGTAACGACCTGAAGACCGAAGAGCCTTCACCGAGCGGATGCTATGACACTAAGGTAGGTCTCATTGCATGCTTCTAGATGATCATCAGCTCATTTTTCCGTATTGTGGTTTATTTAGGTCACAGATTTCCAAATGGCGGGCGAGTTCAGTGCAGAAGCAGTGAACGGGCCGACGACACAAGGTGGACTCCCGCCGTTCGTGTGGGATAATTTCAGCGACATCAGCCACCAGGGTCTGCCACAGTACTACAATTTCACCTTTGTCACTATGAAGCCCCGCCTCTTCCACCCTTAACTATACAAGTAAGGAAACCTGGTCCTTTTAAAAGGCATTTTAAATAAATGTGCCAAATAGTAATTATGACTATGATTTTTTTAAAGAGGATACAACTTAATGCAATGATTGTTATTAAATAAAATGATAACTTTTCTTATGGAGACACAACCTGCACCTTGTTTCTGTTTCCTAACACGTACAGTGAGTTTTCTTTTGAGTGATTTAAGTTTTCCTCCTTTACTTCAATGTGTCTCACACACATGCAAATATGTCTCAGGGTGAAGTTAAGTCTGGATATTTTATGCCTTTAATTTTTTGCATCTGTAAGACTCAGTCTAAGCCTTGCATGTGCTCAATCATTGTTGTTTTCATAATGGATGATACCATCCGTGATCCCACGATCAACTCTCAGGGCTTTGCTGCAATTATTAAATCAATTTCTCAGCATGTTTCAGGGTTATGAAATTTAAAATACCACTGTCAGCTTTAGCTATGAAGCAGTGATGCACATTTATGGCATTTGATGAATAAAGTTTTAAAGTTGTTTGCTGTCCTGTCTTATTTTTCACTACATAAATGACTTACTGTACCGCAACGATTTCTACTTTTAATTGAATGTATTAATGCTTACATGTGAGAGATTGACACGTTGAAGTGGAAACGTTTTATATATCCTTTGTATGAAATAATGTCAACTTCATGCGACATCTACCAGATCTACTGTCTACTGTTTAATTTACAATGTATGCTATGTTCTCGTAAAATAGTGAGCCGTTTGGCCCTAGGGACCCATGTACGTAATTTACCCCTTCCTGTGAAAAGGAGGAACTGAAACGTCTGCAAGGCACTCTGTTTTATTTTCATATAAAAGTAGTTGCCTCCTATGAGGTCTCACAGCTTTTCTTTTCTCATTTGTAAAAAAACACTCCTATTGCAGCTATGACCAAGAATTGTCCTCCTGGCAAAAAATGGGACAACGTTGTGAACGATTGTATAAGTTTAAAGGTGTTGGAAACCAGACCTGAACCTCCAACAGGTGAGAAACACAGAGCCAAGTTATGTGCCTCTTACGTTCCTATCATACCGTTGCCTCTAATATTCGTCCTAAAACAACTCAAAAACGATATTGAACTGTGATTTTTGTTTTTTAGCATTTACTAACATTCTGTTTTGTATTCCCCATAGAGGTGACTCCAGTTTTCGTTCAAAGCACATCAGCCCCACCAATTTCTCTGATTCCAGTTCTGTGGATTGTGCTGGTTTTGGTCATTCTAGGGTCCATCATGGCTTTGGCCCTCTGGTTCATCATATACAGACGGCAGAGCAGACCCAGAACCTCAGGTACATGCGGAACTCGATAGTTGTGATACAATGGAAACTTCCAGATTGTTCATTAATAAATTTAAATTTGCTATTCCAATAACAGTAATCACACACTGATGGTATCAGAGACAAGGTCTTAAAATTTCACATGCTTAAGTTTTAACATGGCTGCTTTACATTGGACACTTACTTGGCTTGTAGACAGGTCAGTAAACTCACCAAGTCACCTGCCAAAAGTCTTCACTGACTCCCAAATCCAATTCCACTCTGTTATCTATTCATCACAGTAATAAAAAGTACTATCAACACACAGAAGGATAAAAGCTAGAGCTAGTTAGCATTAACGGCCATGCGATGGCCAGCTAATGCTATCAATTAGCTCCTGATTAGCACATTCGGCTAACTCACCACGATGTGTTGAAAAGTGGTTAAAACTTCGGCACACAGTCTCCAACAATGTTCCCGCTGATATACGAGTCTTTACTGACATGTATTTTAATATTTTAATGCGTTTTAATCATTTAATTAGGGTTTAATGTATTCGGCGGGTTTTTGATGTAGCGGCTCTCAATCAAGTCTTTTTGATGGGTGTGGTCTCATTTCTGACTGGTCTTGTCAATTTCTCAATATATACGAGATTGGGCTAATAGGTAAGTCTCATTTCTTCTTAAGCGCACTTCTAATGTCTTTTACATGTCTGTGAAAGCCAAATAAAATTAAAATAAAATACATAAGTATAATATTGGCAGTATTTGTATCATTTAGTTAAACTATAAAAAAATTAACCAATTTTTTAATGTATTTTTAATACATATCAAATGTTTTTTCTAGGGAAGAAAATTGCCATTAACTTTGTACAATTGAAAAAAAACTATATTGGGATGTAAAGGCCTTTCTTTAAAATTACTTTTCATTATTTTTTGGCCAAAATTTTATACTAGTAGTGCCAAGAATTGAGTACTTTTGTATTTCATTGCATATATTTTCTGTTATGTTGAGCTTGCAAATTTGTATGATCAGGGTACAGTAGTCTCAGGGGTATTCGGAAGGAAGTGGGCGAGCGGGTGTAAGGTGTGACGCTTATGCTCGTTGGGAGAAACTGTGGTTTCTGTTCTTCTCTCGGGCATCCTATGGGTTGGCCCCACTCTCATGTCATGACAAAGAAACTCGGTGAAGGGTTGGTTATTATGTAAATTAGTTGACATTTTTTCATTTCACATTTGATGGGTTTCTAGACCCACCAGAAACCCATCAAGCAATTAAAATGTATATTGTATATGAAATTACTTGAAGCATATTCACTCAAGCTTATTTGTTTTCATTTATTTCATTGCAGAAGAAGTGGAGTCTGCACCTGAGCATCCCCAAAAAATAGAGCCGCCCATTGAAAGTCACTTGTCCCCTTCAGCATCACCAGCCTTTTCAGCCTGTGCCCACCTTTACCACCAGGGACCCCACAACACCTCAAAATGGGATGACGACTTCGTCACTTGCAGGGGGACCTCAAAATGTCAGAAGGGAACGAGCAGAGTGGAAACAGACCATGCTGAGGAGATTGGAGTGCTGCTACTTTGCAATGCCATGAGAGAGCACCGACTTCCACTTCCTGCCACAGAACTTGGTGGCACGGCATTGGTTACAACCAAAACTGTGTAGATTCTATTTCAACTTTCTTTCTCGGCGGGATTCTGTTGCAATCGCATTAACTACCTCAGTAGGCATCCAGAAATTGACCACTTCTGTTAGTGGCATCTTTAAACATGACATGTTTAAGTGCCCAACAACTCTGCCTAGCAACAGCATGGATACGCTGCTTAACCCGGTTGATGAATTCAGTTTAATTTGCGACATTTAAAAATAAAACCCAACAGATTTTCGTCATCTCTGCAATTTATAACATTGCAAATAGATCACATTGAATGTTTGGTGCCTTATTAATTTTTGAGATAGAAAAATATCACAAAGAGGTCACCAGTGTATAACAAAAGTGCACTTAAGCCTTCTTTGTGTTTTTGCAGTTTTAGGAAGAAGTTTTGCTTTGACTCATGTGGCTGTGAATAATTAAATATACAACACTTGCATCTTTCAGAACCTGTGTATGAATACTAGGAAATACTTAAGTATTTTGCACACTGATTATTTGTCAAATGCTCAATCAGTGCAAATACAAAACATATTAGCGCCTCACTTATTAGATTAGCATCCCCATGTTGTGTTCTTTAAATAAAGGCAGTGTTCGTCATATCATGTCAGGTCAAATTCCATCCTTGCTCTTTTTAGAAGGTCCCTGCGAGGCGGCAGTTGGAAGCGAAGAACGAACATGATGCCAAAATAACGACTTGTCAATGCAACAGCATAGTGTGAGTCTCAGTTTCCACATGCTTGGGTGAGTCACTGCTCCTCTGTCCTGTCCAGCAGTGTTCATTGAGATTATGGCTGGTAGTACTTTCTCATCACAGATAAGTACTGGGGTTATCAGTGACAGCTAAATGGAAATATTCCGGGGAACTTTCCCCATGCACGCTAGTTTCTCTCCGTCTGATGGACAAAGTTTTCCTCTTTTCGAAACTCTCTCCGCCTTTTCCACGCTTTTCCAGACTGGATACGATCATATCTGCCAGGTCCTGCTGCAATCGCTGGATGTTCTCCCTGAGACCAACATGGAGGGAATGATTGCTGCAGATTTCTTTTTTTTGTCGGGAAGATTGGTTGACTTACGCTGTTGGCGGTGTAGGTAGATTGTATTTGCCCCCGGTCACTCCAGTTAACCAGTAAGTCATCTCCTTGCCTTTCCCCTGTGGGTCAGTAATGGAGACCCAACAGTTGTTATTTGCAATTCAGGTTTGGATGAAGAAGCAAGTGCATCCAGCTCACCTTCAGATACGTCTCTCCTCTTTGCTCATACTGAAATTGACAATCAGTCCTTTGCAGAATGTTGATGGTGGACTGACTTACATGGATTCTCAGAGCTGGAACATGAGAATTACACATTAAACCAAGTGCTTACTGCAGGGTAGATGTTTGTGAACAGTTTCTTACGCAGGCCCGTGGACTCCATTCGTGATGCCGTGTTGACTGTATCTCCAAATAGACAATAGCGGGGCATCTTGTTCCCCACCACTCCAGCAGCACAAGGACCTACACAAACACAATGAACTTATTTCACGTAAATTATTATATTACATTATATCATTATTTTTTTTAAATATTTAATATATTTTTTAATATTTTTAATAAATGTATTTTTTATTATATTAAAATTGAATTATAAATTAAATAAATTATAATTAAATTAATACTATATATATATATATATGTATATATATATATATATATATATATATATATATATATATATATATATATATAAGTAAATTTTATTTATTTATTTATTTAAAATATCGAAATATTTTTTGTGACACTCTCTTTTACCTGAATGCACGCCAATCCGTATCCACAACGGAATTCCAGGCAAGTGCTGCAGCTCAAACGTCCCAACAAATGACAAGATGTCCAGTGCCATGTGTGCAATGTCCACGGCATGCCTGTCGCCGTTGCGTTTTGGCAGACCCGACGCAACCATGTACGCATCGCCGATTGTCTCGACCTGAAAATAAATATCATCAGCGTCCTGCTTCAAGATGAAATCGAGATGAAAAAGTCGAGATGCTACCTTGTAGACATCATGGTGGTCGAGGACGCTGTCAAAGTTCTTGTAGATCTCATTGAGCATGTCCACCACCTCCATGGGCGTGCTGAAGTGGCAAAGTGTGGTGAATCCGACAATGTCGCTAAAATACACCGTCACTTCTTCGTAGAGCTCCGGCTCCACTATGCCTGTCTCCTTCAGTGACCTCACCACTGGGCTGAGACAAAAAAAATATGGAGGCTCATCAAAAATCCTTTCAATCCAACATCTCAGGTGCTAAACTCACCCGGGAAGCAGCATGAAGTTAAGACGGTCTGCTCTGTCCCTCTCAGCCTTGTATAAAGCTGTCCTCTCCTCCACGAGATTCTCCAAAGTCCTCGAGTACATCTGGAGACGGCGGATCAGGTTGTCCATGTATGTCTCGGTGGCTTGATTGTGCAAATTGCTGTGCCGACAAAAAACATCTTAGCAATATTCGCTTTTCAAACATCTCATCTGAAGGTCGAAAAGATTTTGCGACATACCTGAAAATCTTACCCAGCGTTAACTCGATTTTCTTAAAATCTGGCCTCCGTTCAGGATCTTCATCCCAGCAGTTGTTCATCAACATGTACAACTGGCGTAACACGGAAGCAGACGAGATCTTATCAGCTTGATCTCACCTTTCCTCATTCTCAATTTATTTCCCTCACCTCAGTTTCTTTCTCTGACACTCCATCAAAGTTGAGTTCTGGTCTGAAGACACGCATCCCGTTAGGATACTGCACCCTGTAAATCTTCTCTGATGGATGAGATAACATCAAATTTACACACATATATATTCATGAACTAATCACTAATCAATACCTGCACGACTCAAATAGTATTGAGTATAAAACGGAGGCTGCCTCAGAATGATTTCATGTGCGATGATGCCGTAGCTGTAAACATCTCCTTTTTGAGATACCCCATCTTTACGGAGATGTTCCGGTGCTGTCCATACATCTGAAGGGGGGGGAATTAATTACTTATATTTATATTATGATGAAAAAAAAATCTCCTGCTTACCTCTTCCTGGCCTCAAAAGTGTATGACAGCCAAAATCTGTGATTTTTACCACCATACGATTGTCAACCACACAATTGGTGGATTTGAGGCGCCCGTGGACTGCGATATTACTGGAGTGGAGATAAGACATGCCCTGGTGCAGGTAGGTGAGAAGTCCATTTTAAATATGTTAAAATTCAAAAACACATTAAATTCATAATTCATTACCTTCGCTATATCATACATGACTGATATTTTAAACTCCATGTCCATGAAGGTTTCATCTGGGTAGGAAATTCTGTCGTTCAGAATGTACTGGAAGGATAAAAAAAATCTTTTTAGTGTTCTTTAAAAGTGTCAGCCATAATAATCAATAAAATGATTATGTACGATGGAAAAAAATAGACGGCATTATATGTCGTAAAAAATTTAATCGTGCAATAAATCACAGGTATTGCACAAATGTGTCAAACTCGATTTGGTTGTAATCTATTTGGGATGCAGCCACATTTAAGTGTGTGTTTTTTATTTTTAATAATTTCCTCACCCTGAGGGATCCCCTGGAGCACAGCTCAAACATCCCAAACACGGCATACTCAAACTTCACCGTGCCATAGAACTTGGTCAAGTTGTAGTAATCGATACGCAGCAGCTTGAATCAAACAAAAAGAGAAGTTAAAAATTCTGATTTTATTATTCCATTGTGCGAACGTCTTACAGTGTTAAGCTCAATCTTCTGCTCGTCTGTGAAGTCTCCATCGGTTTGTTTGAGCTCTTTCAAGATGACCGGCTAAAAAATACAAAAGGCTGTTATTATTTTCACTTTCCATTCTTTATCTATGTCAAGTTTTGTTTTTAACCTTTTTATCATAGCGGCCACGACGAGAGTAGAACGTGCTATCCTTCCTCTTATCTTCATCAATCTGTTCCATGAAAAGAAACAGGTAGAGATGATTACAGCAGCTTGGTGCTTTGATGGTAATAAATACCGACTTGTTTCTTCTATGGATTTCTAATCTCAAATTCGGCGGACTTTTACCTTTAGGGAGACCTCCTTCTCATCCAGTGGACCAATCAGGTGAGGGTTGATGTGAGCCCACCTTTTTTGCATTGGACGTTGTTTTCTGTTCTGCCTAGCGTGAATTGGAATCAAATTAATTTGGATAATATGTGTTTGCACACACACGTAAACACTTCCTACCTGTAGAAGATGAGCGCGACGACGGTCACCACGAAAACACTCAGGCTCAGAACGATCACGATCACATTCTGCGTGGTCAAGCCTCCAAACAAACGTACAAAAAGCATGTGACGTCCGAAGTAGGCAAATAAATCAAAATATATATAAATAAATAAATAAATAAATAAATAAAATGTGTTAACTGTGGAAATTAACAGGAATTCATAAGAATAATTGTCAATTGGTTACAATACGGAAGATAAATTTTATTTTATTTATATTGCTGTTTCTACTGACTCGTTATTTTTCAACTCTTTTCTTCATCAGAAAAATCAATGTGTTTCTGAAGCTAGTCAGATTTCAAGATTATTAACAAAGGTGTACCCCAAGGGTCAACTTAAGTCCCCTTATATTTCCTCGAATCGGTCCATTTTCAATTTGCGTGTGTATATCTACCATCGGAATTCTCCGGTATATCTTGAGGCAAGCGATTTCCTTTCCAAGCCAGAGCAGGATTTTGGGCCACGTGTATCGTTTTATTCCTCGACGTGTCAAACACTAGCAGAGTCTCATACTGCGGAAGAAATAACATTTAACATTTTGACTCTCCGAAAACGATGGGTCATCTCACCTTGCCGGTTAGAGTGGATGTGTAAATCACGGTGAAGTTAACATCTCTGTCACCATACTTGTCCAAAACATAATGTCCTGCCATACCTGCATGCATCAAATTTACACTTCACTAAACTGACCAATGTATCAATGCCAAAATCAAGACATACCATGGAAGGAAGCATTCCCGAATGGATTATCACTAAGCGGGACTTCATTAGCTCCTTTGCGACCATTATTCTTCTGACTGAGCATCCTCTCCCTGAGCACTTTACCGAACAGTAGAGCGGCGTCATGATAGCCAGCCACATAGTCATTAATCTGCCGTTGAAAGAGAGAAAAAAGTTCAAAGTTTTCCGACATTTCCTTTAAAATGCAGCTCACCGTGTCGTTATAAGGTAAAGTCAATCCGTAGTTGTAGTTCCTCTGCGGGAGAGTGACGACCAGGACGTTACGCATGGCCTGATTGGATGTCGCGTTGACATAATACTCAGGACTGGATGAGAAGAAAAGAGGCCTTAAGTGTTAGTTAAAATGATCAAATGGACTATAGCTGAGTTGAGAAGCTTACTTGTAAATATCCATGAGAATGAAGATGATCTCTGGCTTAATTGGGCCCACTTTGGATTTGATTGAAATGATGTCATCAAGACGGCCACAAATGATGAAAACTGAAATAAATATAGAGGTTGCATCATCATAATAAATTAGATTCTAATTTAACCAAAAAACTTTTTACCTTTTTTTTTCTAATAGTGATGTTTGTCAGTGATACCGATACCAAGTATCGATACTATGAAATAAAAAAGGGTCACCCACTGTTACTGTGTCGTTGGTTATCGATGAGAGCTTCCTTTAAGTCGTCCTCAGAACGTAGCATTTCTCTTTTGATTTTTGTAGCAAAGTTGGCGGAAGGAGCTTCCAGTCCATTGGTATACCTTCAAACAAAGTAAGATGGAACAAGGAGATGAGAACAGCAAAGAGCCGAGTGATGATGTCATCATGGCTCACCAGAAGCAATCCTCTGTGGCGTTCTCGCTGGACTTCTTGTATACGTAAACATGCTGCCATTCATCCTTGAATGACAACTCCTCCTTCAGAAAGAAGTAGAACATATCCGAGATCTTGCGTGCCGGCGGCAAAATCCGAGTCAATTTAGGCTTGTAGTCGCAAGAGAGGCCGAAGCTCCCGGCGGAAATGACGGGCATGCTTAGGGTCAGGCCGATTTCATCACTGAAGCACCGGGGATGCACATTAGTCGGTTAGAACTTGAAAGCGTGATGATGATAGAGGAGCAAAGTCATACTCACTCCACTAACTGGAAGGTAGCGTACGTGCACGAAGGTCCCAGCATGACACAACCGACTTCACCATCATTCTGTCGAGTCAAATTGAAGTGAAATTGAGAAATTGAGAGCCATGTAAACAAAAATATGTTGATGGACACTCACATGGAGCATCTTGAGTATGGCCACGCCTTCGCAAGTGCTGCTACCACAGCCTTGCCGGTTGTACAGGGTCGTGTTGAAGCCGTGGAAGTTAGCTGTCAAAGCGAAGCTTAAATCTGGACACGTGGAAGAGAAGATTTATAAAAGGTATAAAGGTATTTATTTATTATAATTTTATTTATTTATTTTATATTATATTTTATATTTTATATTATATTTTATATTTTATATCATTTATTTCATTTTTTGCTTTGTGGGATTTTTTAAAATAATTTTACGAACAATATCAGCACAGGATTTTCTGCTTTTCTTTGCATAGCAACAATGCAAGCCAATAGGAGCGCAAGAAAAAAAATATAAACATTCAAACCCTACTATGTTTAATATTCTCCTTCCTGTCTTCTTCAATGGCTCGCTCCACCGCCGCCTGCACGAAGGGCCGACTCCACTCGTACGTGTTGTCTTCCAGCAGCACAACGTTCATCGTGAATCGACGTTTGGACGCCAGACAGTCGTCCAGCATCTTGTTGCCAATCACCGCCATAACCAACATTCCCAGGTAAGGTAAACTATTCAAACCACTCATCTTATACCTCATTATAGTCATTTTTTTTTTGCCTCACCGCAGTCCCTACATCTCCCCCCCCTCAAAAAAAAATCACTTCTTTTCAGAGTTGAACACCTCCTGAGATTGATTCAATCCAAAGCGAACAGGCAAAAAGAATCTGTTGATTCACACTCCTTCATCCAAGTGCGGGACAAAAAAAAAAAAAAATCTGCTTTTTCCTGAGATTTTATAAAGACAATGCGGAAGACTGCTTCCCTGCCGCTGCTTCAGCGGTGAAAGCTTGAGAGCAATAATCCTCCGGCTTGCTGTGTGCTTGCGCTATCAGTCCTCCCTCTGTACGTTAATGAACAACTGGTCGTCACAACACCATCCAGGCCAAGGCAAGCCGGCCGTTGAAGACTCCCACACTCCATTAGGGCCAACACTACACCACCCCTGTATTATTTTAATTTATACCCTGACCTTTTCCGACATGGAAATCTTCTAGAAGTGACAGAGGAATGCTAATAATTAATTGGTTTAATTAACATTACTGGTTAAATATTGTTCTTTTATTGGAGTGAACGGTGAATACAAAAAGTGACTTACTGTGATTTAAGTGTTCTGAAGTTTTGTTTTTTTCACTCAAGGGAGAGGGCCTCTATGATGAAAGGGACAAAGGTAACGACAGGTTATAAATACAGGGCTGGTGTGGAGCTGATAAACAGTGTATGCTGTAAAAGTCGGGTAGATTAAGCCTGTAAAAGACCAAACCGCTTATGAACCGCTGTAACCACTGGTAAAAGACTTGAGAGAAATTTTGGGGTTTTTTTTTTATTTCATTTTGAATTTAGTTTTTTGAAAATTCAGTTTGGTTTTTATCATTTTTTTTAAGCAGGCTATATATATATATATATATAAAAAATATATATTTTTTTATTTTTATTTTTTTTATTTAAATAAATAAATGCTCTCAAGTGCTATTTTCTATGTTTTTTTTTGTTTTTATCAAATTTGGTGTTGCATATAATACAAAGTAAAAAAAATAAAGTTAAATTCGGTTGTAATTTTTTACTTCTACAGTCAATACGTCAAATCAGTGCTTCTAATTTTAGGATTTTTTCTGTACTTTTCCATCTTAAGTACATAGTATGAGTACTTATTCCCACCTCTGGCTTTATTCCATCCGTTACCAATAGCAAACATCACAAAAACAACATACCACAGTTGAATCAATCGTCAATATTTCCATTGAAAGCTTCTTGCTCTCCAGCATCATAACTCAGCTTCCTGTTGAAGTGCCACCTTGCTGGTTGTAAAGCTCCTGAGCAAACATAAATGACGTTGTAATATTTAGGTTGGCGGGGACCAAACAGCCATTTAGACCCATTTCATGTGAGGAGGTCTTCCACCTCCAAGCCGCCCATATCAAGGAGAGGAAACATTGACATATTAAAAGGAACATATTGTGCCTTCACAGTTGTGTTTCATGGTAACCACATGAAATGAAAACATGCTGGAATAAAATAATATTTTTTGGAGGTTCTTGCAAAACAAATCGACCACATTAATAATATTTACATACTCTTCATCGTTTACTTATATTTATTAATGTGGATAATATGTTGATGGATTTATTAATAAGGGTCACACCAGAAAGCAATACAATGTGTCTTATCGTTGAAGTTGTGCACGTAGGAAGCTAAATGAGACAATATTGAGGTCAAACTTTGATATGATGGTTTCAGAAGCTAATGATTAGTTTCTTTATGGCACCTCATGCATTTGGATGCATCAATTCGCAGCTCATTAATAAATCAGGCAAATAAGTAACTTGTTGACCTCCATGACGACAAACTGAGGAAATTACCCACTTGTATGAAATTACTTGGGGTAATTAAGTTCACACGGATGTTCAGCATGAATTCACATGTCAGTGACGTCACGTGGCCAATTTTGCACCCAAATGAGGTCACACTTATTAACACTGTGGCACTATCTCTTCTTTTGAACCACACGTCTACTCCTGATTTATGATTGCTGATAAAACGTCCAAGTGATTCATATTTACCAGACACTTGCACAATCTAATGAGCTGCAGTTCAAGAGCTGGTCTAGCTAAATCAATGTTTACAAAGATAATAGTTTTGTATGAGACAGTCATTCATTTATCTGTTTACGATTGGAGTGGAGAACTGGAAAGTTGTTCCTGATTGGTTAATTTACCTATTTTGCGATTAATTTTAAATTGTACTCAATAATTAAATGGTTTGCAATACTTACAGCATCAGGGGCTTCAACTGGGGCTTCGGTATATTGCTTAATGGGCCACCTCGAGGACTGGTGATCAAACCAACAAACTCTGAGTTGGAAGGAAACAATTACCACCTCCGCCTTGCCACGGATGGGTTGAGATTAGATGCATTGCGCATGCGTAATTCATTACACGAGGCGTCAATTATGTCTTGGTTTGTGTTAGGATTCCCTACAGAGAAATATAATCACTGTTTGTTACAAATCTAGACAAACCACTGAATGTTATTATAGGGTAGAAATAACGTTAATGATATTAATTTGTCTTTTTTTATTAGAATGTCCGTTTTCCAGAGCGTTTTAAGAGATTCTTTCTCTCTCCAATGTCGCCCTCTAGTGGAAAATGTGACTCACTGAAAACAAGATGAAGCGAGTTTCTTGGATTAAAAGTCTGCGCTGCCACCGTATTTTTGGACTGTTATTATAATTATAGAAGGTTCAAATTAAAATAAAGCAGACTAAGTGTTTATTTTAGCAATTAAATTAATCCCAGCTAATATTGGCCAATGTATTTAATCTTTTCATTATTATGTTATGTATATAATTATATTATGTTACCTGTATAATATGTATATTAAACATATACTATATAATCACATTATTTTTTATTAAAGTACACTAAAGATCCGTTTGATTGACAAGCAAATCACCCTCCAAACCCCGCCTACTCTCTGACGTCACTAACTGGCCATAGTGACCATGATTGGCTGCCAACGGAGCTTGACGTTGTGAAAGAAACCCGACACGTTTGTCAAGATATGTTTTGGAAGGTGTGAGATCTAAAAACGTATCAGCACCGCGGACCTCAAAGAAAAGAGAAGAATATGCGGCAGTTTTATGAACAAACGAAACCTTTTTAAAAACGGAGGAGTCGAGTTCATGGGGTGACTGATTGACTGATGCATTGATTTTCAAGACTGCAGATCTATCTCGGAATCTTCTTATTAATGTTTGTGCACGTGTTCAAGAGCAAGAGTGGAAGCAAAACTGCTGGAATTTAAAGAGAAGACAAAAAAAAACCAGCAGGTCGGCATGTCTGCAGACAGAAATATCCTATGCCTGTTTGATGTGGATGGTACTCTGACGCCACCGAGAGAGGTGAGTGTCTTAAAAAAAAAAACTCTTATATAGGCAAAAAAATAACATCTTATATAAATTATTTCCCTCCATCCATCGATTGAGTGATTTTTTTTCATCTTTGCACTGACTAATGCATTTTAATTTGCAGAAAATAGACCCAGAGCTGGATGAGTTCTTCCAAAAATTAAGAAGGAAAGTCAAAATTGGCATCATCAGTGCGTCAGACTATTCCAAAATTGCAGAACAACTCGGCGAAGGAGATGACGGTGAGTCAATTTATCCAATTAAGGAATTAGGATTTTTTTTTTTCAATTTACGCCATAGTTAGCCACCCATGACATGCAAATGACAATTAACTGTGCAACACTGCAATTACTGCTTATCAGAAATCTACCAAGTAAATCATATTTATCCACCTTTTTCTCCTCTTTTGCAGTCATCCACAAATTTGACTACGTGTTTGTTGAAAATGGTACAGTCCAGTACAAAGATGGCAAACTCCACTCAAAGCAGGTAAGTGACAATGGTGGGAAGTAATTCATGACAATTATGCACTTAAATAGCTTTTATTTATATACCCGTCTTGTACTTTTATTTAAAAACAGATATTTATTTCTTACTTTAAAATGAGCGTGCTGCTTCACAGGCAATCCAGAACCATATCGGGGAGGAGCTGCTGCAGGACCTCATTAACTTCTGCCTGAGCTACATGGGGCTCATCAAACTGCCAAAGAAAAGGTTAATCATAAAAAAAAAATTGGGTTATTGTTTTTTTGGTGCTCCTGTGGAAGGTTTTGAACAATTTCCAATGCCTCTTTATTGACAGGGGAACGTTCATTGAGTTCAGGAATGGAATGCTCAACATTTCTCCCATCGGTCGGAACTGCACATTCGAGGAACGAATTGAATTCTCTGAAATTGATAAGGTAAAAAAAAAAATATATATATTGTTATTCATGAGACTGGGGAGCGAGTCATACATTTTTGTTGGTTCTACAAAAACCTGATAGTGACTCTTTGTCCCTTATCTTTTGTGACTGCTGTTTGTGAAGTACGAAACTTTTCTGTGACAAAACTAGTCCGTTAATATTTAGTTGCTAAACAAACTGGTTTGTGATTCAGTAAACGTGTTTAGTCACGTAAGGGGAGTTTAAACATTCTTACCCTTTCAGGACAGTTGTCTTGGCTGCACATTGACGGGTCGCTCAAGCTGACAGAAAATTAACCCCACAGCTTCTTGCTAAAATTCACATTAATATTCTTTAGCAGGTGTGATGAACATATTTGAGCAGTTACATTAATTCCATTAGACTTTTTGTGCAGTAACAATGTTTTTCCCTTTCCAGAAAGAAAAAATCCAGGAGAAATTTGTTGCTGCCCTGAAGGAGGAATTTGCCGGAAAGGGACTGAGGTTCACTCGAGGTGAGAAATGTTGGTTTGTATGAGAACATAATGTGTGAGTTATTAAAGCAATGATTTATGATTATATTAGTATTAAAAAAAATTATTTGTAAGATGGTAACTGTGTGTATTCTCAGATCATTGTGTTTTGGTTGTCTTTAAAGTATGGTGCAGTGGAGTTTAAAAAAAACACTTCTATAGGGTCTTGCTAAAATAATGTTTGCCGCAAGCTATAGTCAGAATGCATTTTCACTCTCCCCTGCATTAGCGGCTGGAAGCAAAAAGCATTAGCGCCAACTGCCGTAAATAGTATGGCTGTGCAGATGATGGACATGTGAGGAGGCGTGTGAGGGAAAACAGCCTTCTGATTGGCTGGCTGCCCTACAGTTGGTGCCTTTATCACTTTCAATGAGGCTGAAAGAAAAGGCATATTTAGGTTAGAAGGGAAGATAGGGGGTGGGGCCTAATTATATAGGTCAACAGAGGTTATGGAAAAATTAATTCAATGAGTTCATATGAGTTAAATACATTTTGGATATTATTGCTTTCATCGGTGAGCTGGTTCTGAAAACACTCTGCTTGTGTTTGGACACCATGTTGACTTGATGGCTGGTCTGCTAACAAAGTCACTGAAGTGTGAGGAAAAAGACAGGTTTGTCCGCTGATTGAAAAAGCCTCCATCAAGGACAAGAGTCGTTCGTGCATTTGGCAGCATATGGCTAATGGTGTTGTTTTGACACGTTTGTGCAAAAAAAAAAAAAAAAAACCATTTACTCTATCCTCCTTTGTTCTTTATTTGCAAGATTATTTCCTCATTCTTTTGTCCAATCTAAGATTATGCAAGCGAGAACACAAATATTGACCTTTGCTTTGTGCTCTTAGGTGGTCTCATCAGTTTTGACGTGTTTCCCGAAGGCTGGGACAAGAGGTTATGTCTGGATCTGCTAGCGAGCGAAGGCCTGGATGCCATCTACTTCTTCGGCAATGAGACGTCAGATGTACGTTTGGCAAATTTGTATCCTCTATTTTCACTTTAGATAAGTCAAGTGTAAAGCATGTCGTCCTCAAATAACCTGGAATACATCCAAGGAGCTTTTGTTCCTTCATTATATGTCGAGTGCTAAGTGCTAATTATTTGAGGTCATGCCAAATAGTTAAGAGTTGTTTTGGAGGCAGGCCAGGTCGTAAATATTGGATGTTATTGTTTTGGAAGAGTAAAAAAAAAACTATAAATAATATGTTGAGATGAGCTCAGGTATGTAGATGTCATGCAGTGAAAGGTTAAAGGTCAGAGGTCAGATGAAAAGTGGCTGTTTCTCAACAAGACTTAATCATGCTGCACTAATCATCCCTCATTGCTTTTTTTGTCTCTTTTCCTCAGGGAGGAAACGATTATGAAATTTTTAACGACCCACGTACGATCGGCTACACGGTCGACTCGCCGAGAGACACTGCCACCCGGTGTCGGCAACTTTTTTTCGATGAGCCGTCGTGTGAATCCTGATGTTTTTTTTGTTTTTTTTCATGGCCTACTCTGCAGAGTATTTTTTGTGCCTGCTGAAAATCAACCAGTGGATCGCAACGGGTTGGTTGTAAACTACTAAAAATGATTTTCTCCAAGTTATTTTTTAAAATATCTACGGTATAACCCTAAATAGGGCGTAAAAGACAATCTCTTTTTTTTTTTCTTCATTGTCAAAACGTTCCAGGTTTATTCATGTCTCCGAGGCACATATATATCATTTATAGATTTTATCTGCTTTTATCAAGTTTATATTAGGTATTACTGAATTTAAACTTTTACAGTGAATTAAGCTTCTATGATGACATGACCATGCTAATTTCATGAATGTGCACGTTAAATCCGAGGTCTGCATCAGGCCTGTTTTAACCCGTCAACATATTAAACTTGAAAGTGATGACAAGGCGTATGTAGCCTACACTGTAAATCAAGAATCTGCTTTTATTCATTAAATGTATCACTAATAAATCATTTTGACATCGATTTACATTGCTGAGTAGATTTTACTATTGGATTATCGACATGGGAAAATATGTATCGTTCAGCAAGACTTCTCAAGTTTCGAAAAACAGACACAAACTGAATTCTGGTTTCTTGCATGGCTCAGTAGAAGCCCCCACCGAAGGAAACAAAACTTGGAAGTGACGAATAATAATCCAAATTCTATGTTGACAGTGAGACAGACAGAAATGCTAAAGAGGTCGTAGTACCATTAGAACACAATACAGTTTAACTGATCACAACCTGAAATTCTACAGTACAACGAACAGTTCTGTGACTAGAAAGTCAAGGAGTCGACTATCATACAAACTAAGCATACACAAAACACACACGGAGTATTTGAATTAGTTCACGGCTCCGTACACAAAATTATTTCAAATACAACAGCAAAACAAGTGGAGCCTCACTTGGAGTGAAGTTTCACAATTTGGGATATTTAGTTTTTTCCCGCAAACAAAGATTTAAGACTTAAATCATCAAAATAAGTAAACAAGACAGTAAAATAAATTTTGATATGCATGTTCCGTGCTGCTTGTCCTCCAGAACGACTCCTGACCAAAACTACCACATTAATCTACTTTTTCATGTTAGTACTCAAATTTTTTTCCCCCTCAAGCAAAACGAAACATTCACGTTCCTCTTCCAATGAACTTGCATTTTACGTAAGAACCAGGAAGAATATTTGGTGCCCTATTTTGTACCGTATCAGAAAATGGAGTACCGTACTAAGGGATTGTTTTTGGCACCTTAAATCTTTTATTATTCGCTACTTTTGTTTGCAGGTCTTGCGCAATCAACTGTTTGATCCCGTCATAGTTAGTGGAAGAGAAGTAGCTAATAAGTTTAACGGCAAAGGGAACATGCGCTTGATATACGTTTTTTCAGTCCGTCCATCTACACCGCCTGTCACCTTGCGCATCCACGATCCAAACCTAAGAACTGATGATCTGCCCGGACCAGGTCTCGTGTTTGCTGCCTGGGTTCAGATGAATTATCCTCACCTCCACCGCCTGCACCTTCAGGTTCTTGGGGGGGACTCTGCACACTTTGTAAGTGACCTCGTCGCCTTCAACGGGAACATATTCCCCGTCGATGCTGAAACGGAAAACAGATACGGGTCAACAAATATGATCAGAAGCACTTTAATAGACTTTATATGTATTTAAAAATGTATATCTGGATCTAAATGATTTTTTTTGTGCACCAGCTTGACAAAATATAGTTGAGTGAATTCAACATACCAATTTTTTTCAGTGCAGAAGATTGATGGAGCTTCAACTGGATATAAAATAAAACTTTCATTTCATCACATCTCAACCGTCACTCACTCTGAGATATGAACAAAGATATCTTCGCCGCCATGGCTCGGCCGGATGAATCCGTGCCCTTGGGATCTTGAGAAGTTCTTACAAACGCCCTTGAACACCGGACCTGAGTGAGCTCGGACCGTGCTGTGTGAAAAAAAGAAGCAGAGGCGGGGGAATCCAAATGTTACGAAAAACATTTTGTGTAGTGCCTGCTATGACTGATTCAGAAAGAGAAATGAAAGTGAAACCAGAAAATGTCAGATCTTCCTCGTTGTGTTGCAAAAACAACAGAAGGGGGGATGACTCAATAATATTCCACACACTTACGCCGAGTAAGTGCGAGTACGTTTGGTCGGCAGCGGGCTGGGAAGTTCCCTGGGTAGCGCCTGCTCTCCCCTTTCCTCCCAAACTCGACTCCCCTCCCGAAGGAACGGGAAGGAGACGCTGAGCGGGGCGTCGGGGGATCGAAGCGGGGTCGCCGAGGGTGACGTGAGGTTGGGGTCGGTCATGCTGAGTTCGATCGGAGGAAGACGAGGGGGGGGATGCTGCAGTCTGCTGCTGAACACAGCTGTCTCCTGTGAGGCCTCCTTCAGTATGGAGCACGAGCTCAGCAAGTTATCCGGGTCAGCACTGTCACTTCGTGTCTATCACGCATGCTGTGTGGAAGAACAACACGAGGAAGTGGAGCACATTTAGTGATGATGGAGAAGCGAGCTGAGAAAGCTTGTTTCGGTCTTTGTTGTGATACACACTTAATAATGAAACCACATATTTGGAAATAGAGATATCACTGGTTCAAACATTCTGATGTAGAATAGGAATTAAAATTGCGACTATAATGATTAATGTGATTTAAGATGATTCATTGCATTGCTCTCGTGACACTCGAATGCATGTCACGCCCACTCGTGTGTGTGATACTGGCAGGTGACGTCAGAACAGCTGCAGGAGGCGACCACCGAATGACGTAGGCACCCTAATTCCCAAATGACCATGCTATAGAAATCGCATCTTTTTTTTTTTTGGAAGTACCAAAAATAGTACAAATGGGGCACAATGGGAGGAGAGCGAACCGGAAAAATGAATAATAAGCCAATGAATGTACTGAAATGCATTAAATCCACAATATAAAATATTTGCATAATCTCGCTTCTATAAAACTCGTGCAGTCAAGTATGGATGGAATAAAAAGAACCACTGCTGATTATTAATTTAAGACTGTCAGAAGCCACGCTGCTTAATTAAAAGAGAATATTTGAAGGGGATTTTCAAAAACAATCCGTCCCCATCCCAAAACAAAGCGGACGGTCACCACCATGCAGTAGGAAGATGAATGTTACTTACAGCGCGGTACCAACCAGTTAGTTGGACGGTCGGGTGGCTCACTTTGCCAAACGTGTGAGTTGAATGGATGCGTAGCATTATATAAGGAACAAATCAAATAAATAATGGAGAAAACCTAATGTGACGCCGGGCGGGCGGGCGTGCGCAGCTGACGGTGGTTTCCGATGCCGTGATGCCAGAGTGCGCATGCGCGTCGCGCTCCACCCTGAGATGCGTTGAAAGTGGGCTTCGCTGGAGCGGAAACTTCACTTTTGCACAGCTTTTCCGTGACGTAACCACGCCATGACTAATCGTATTAGTCGAGAGAAAATTTGGATATTAATCAGCACAATTTAGGGGGTTGATGTTTTATAATTAATTGCAGTGGCGTGTTGTGCGGTGGGATTTGGAGCTTCAATGATTACAGAGGCCATCAATGCATACAAATAAATAAAAAACAAAATACCAACAGCAGGGAGAATGGAGTCATATGAAAGCCATCCTCTTTATCTGATTTGGTTTTTTTTTTGGATGCAACATGACCTAGTTTTACCAATGGTCTCACAGGGGTCACATGAAACCCAATACATATATTTATGTCCTTCAAAATATAGGATTTAAAAGCTTGTCTCTAATCCCTTGTGGGCTCCTGTCACCGCACAATGAGACAAATCACAATCGCACTGATGACAAGCCCTTCACATTTTTTGATATGTCTTTGTATTTAATAAAACATCATAGAAATAAAATATTAAAGGATGTTTAATTCACCACCCGAGTTGTTCCTCTTTTTGACATCTTAAAGTAAACATGTGACACACAGATTACATATTTTGATCACAAAAAAATTCATCTTTACATCATCCTTTTAGTTATGGTGAAGAAATAATTATACTTATTTGACTTGATTGAATTAATCCATATTTTTCATTGATTAGGGAAGTGCTTCCCAATGTGAAATAAAATAAGTAAAAGATGATACTTAGGAATCATTCTGCATTAAATATATGCCATGATGGTCTTAAAGGTGAGTTTTTTCACCATTGTCCATATTTCAAGTACGCAAGTGCAGCATCAGGACTCAAAGTCAAAAATCAAGTTTCAATCCAACCACAAGTCTTGCAGAGTAGTGATGATGGTCTAAATCATTTCCTCTCCCTGCTAATTGTTCCACCATGACAGCAGCCCCAGGCCTGGCTCACAAATGGTCCCCTAAGACAAGAAACGAGAGTAGGTCAGTCTTTTTTCTCATGGTATGCTATTCGAAATAGTTTAACACACACTAATTACCCACATTAAGTGCATTTAAATATGTTGGTGGTTTGTATACGAGCAGCAGGTCTTACTATTATGGTATACGGCGCCTCTTTCTTCTCGCTGGTTTCTTGTGTAGGTGGTGGAGTCGGCTGGCCAGGTTGGGCGGGTGCGTCATCAGTCGTCGGGCCAGTCGGTGACGTATCCACAAAAATCTCATCGGCCACTCGAAAACGGATCTCCTCTCCCTTGTCCATGTAGAGGTCGTGTGCTCCTTCATCTGTCTCATATTCCCAAAGCCAAACTTGCTCGGCTTCGTCGCTTGAGGTTGTAGCTAAGGAAGACTATAAAGTAAATCACTTCATATTAAAATGTCACTTTTATGCAATATTTGAGAGGATACAATTTAGTGGGTTGCTGAAGAGACTCTGGCGGGATAAGAATGTCATCAAAGAAGCCCATGGTCACTGCGAAATGGAAACTGAGGTGAGAAGACCTATTTTGCATTCAATAATGGAAGCAGGAGATGAGCACTTAAAATTAATAAATGAGATTACCATGAACGCCCTCCTGACTGCAATACTTAATTTTGCCGACCAGTATCTCGTCCAGAAAAGGGTGAAAAACAACATATCTGAAATGAACTGACAGTAAAAAGGAATCTAGGTCAAATTGTTTTGAGGAATTTTTGTACCTTTATACATCTTATGTTGCAAGGCATGAAGGTGTCTTCATAATGAAGTTTAATTTATTTTAGACTATCTTATTATACCTTTAGTGTGTGATGCACCATCCCCTGGCAATATATATGAATCTTCCAGTTTGGTGATATCATACAAGCAGATGCAGAGGCCGACATTGTAGACCACCTAAGGTTGGAAAAAAAAAGAGAGTGCATGAGCCCATCGTTGTATTATGACAGATAATTATTAACGACTCACTTTGTTAGCCAGCTTTTTATTCAACTCCTCGGACACAGCCTCGTTGACCTGTCTGTGGAAGTTCCACGGAGGGATCCTGACTGTGTCCATCATCTCCACCAACACAAACATGATGCAGGCTCGAGCACATGCAGGTCAAAATATAACGCGGTGTACAAACTTGAAGAGTTGAAGAACTTTTTTGTCTCATCTATCAAACACATCTAATAAAAGCATGTCTAAAACGTAAAGTTACCGTTGATTGCATTGGCGACATGCTGCTACCGTACCGTGTGGCTTTTTTACGACAGTGTTAAAAGGTTTACGACATGTCGTAATGCGATTTAAAGGGACAGAGATGTTTTTTTTCTAAGCCTTATGTACACTAGTATTGATTGACATGTCTATTATAGCATTCACATATGTAAACATTTTAAAATAACACTAATATTTCGTAAAATAATTGTAATAAACCCATTATTGAAATACTTTCATGCACAATCAGGTGAATTTAAGTTGGTAGTTGCTGAATATATTTTACAACAAAGAGTCCAACAGCCAAATTTATTTTATTATTTTATTACAGTCATTATTAGCATTGGCTACATAAATCATACAATGAAGATGGCACACATTTTTCATGAGTTAGAAGATCAGGTTCAATTATCAAATGGAGAACTGTGGAAAAAAATCAATGGGCATTTGATCACAAGTTCATTGATAATACAATTTTATCCAACACTTACCGGTTGATAAACAATATTGTGACAAGTTGCTTTACAATAGGAGAAATGTTATATTCTCAAGGTATTTAATATTTGACTGTATAGAATTCTAACACATGGAATCATTCATATTGTCAAAGGCCGTAAAAAGTCAAATATTTAGTATTGAACCAGTTTTGAGTAACTATGAATTTCCATATTATTAATAGGTACCATAAATGAGTGCAGTACTCATCTAGACTATCAGCCTACAGTAACTAACTTTCACTTAATATATATTTATTGTTATTTATGTACACACTTCTATACATAGTGCAGCAACATAGCACATCATTTACACCAAACTGTGACATTTAAGCACATTTATGGAGCTCTCATCATTGTATTAAAAAAAAAACATGAACCCTGCAAAAGTACAAGAAGAAGACAAATACAAAAATAACTTCACAGATTCTGCACTGTAAATATGGGATAGCTAATGATTACATTTTTGGAGAATTCATATATGATGAGTGAATTAATTCACAAAATAATTACACAACATAGATGGTGTACACGCATTTGGGAAATATTGGAGGAGCTAGTGTGTTGGCTAGTGTAACAAATCTCTCTGGAGGATCAACTTCCAAATTCTTTCAATGACAAATCAACGACAATATGTCAGACATGCAAAATGAACGAATAAACACAGGGGAAAAAAAGAATAAAGAGGAAAGTTAATGCTAAGAATAGTAGCAGCATGTTTATAGTTAGGAATAAGAAAAACGGCCACGTCATAATAATGATTTGTGATGTTCATAAAAATAATAATAATCAAGGTTGAGATGCACTAAAGCAAACTGTGTGCGTGACTCAAATATGGAGTGTAGCCATGATTTGCTAAGGTTCTCACACTAAAGTCAGCTGTGCTCATTTTGTTCGACTCTGTGTTGTGCAATCCAATCAGTGGTTGTGTGCGCTTTTCATCTGTCCAGCGACTTTGTGTTTGTGTGAATGTGTTCTTCCTAAAAATGGACTACAGCTGTGGTTATCATAAAGTGTTCTACCTTCACCTCTTCCCTTCTTCACTCATACTAAAGCCCTTCGGATGGCCACGGTAAGCCTCGCCTTTCATCCTCAACCAATTACTGGAGCATCTTCATCCTGTTGAGAGCGGAACCGGCTTTGAACCACTCGATTTGCGTCTCGTTGAAAGTGTGGTTTAGGGAGATGGACTCCTGGCTGCCGTCGCCATGTTTGATCACCGCTGTCAGTGGCTAGAGGAGGAAATAGATCATTCATGACTCATGTGGATAAGCGACAATCACAATTCTAAATATATTGACAAAAATGACATGGGTGTTTGATGGATGCACGATGTGGCTTACCTTTCCGGGAGCAAAGGATTTCAGGCCAGTGATCGAAATGTGGTCGTCGGGGCGAATTTTGTCATAGTCGCTCGCGTCGGCAAAAGTTAGTGGCAGCAAACCTTGCTTCTTCAAGTTGGTCTCTGTCAAAAAAAAAAAAATAAATAAATAATTTATCTTGGAGAGAATGAGATACAAATGAAGGACCTTGAAAAATCAATACGACATATACTCTCACTAGAAGTAAGATTAAAACAGATTAAGTCGTCTCGAATTTTACCGTGGATTCTCGCAAAGCTTTTGACAATGATAGCCCGTCCCCCCAAGTGGCGAGGCTCCAGGGCGGCATGTTCTCTGCTGGATCCTTCGCCGTAGTTTTCATCTCCAACTACCACCCAGTTGACTCCATTGGCCTGGATTACAAAGTTAAAGATTTAAATTAAACACTGAATTGAAACAGCAAATAAGATACATAAAACCTGAGATATAAATAGTGAATTTCAATTCACGGCATGAAATGGCGACATTGGAAACTCGCCTTGTAGTGGCGAGCCACATCCGGTACTCCATCATACTCTCCGGTGAGATAGTTCTTGACTTTGTTGACCGCATCGTTCTCGGTGTTAACAGCACCGATGAGCATGTTGTTAGAGATGTTGTCGAGGTGACCGCGGAATTTTAACCAGGGCCCGGCGGCACTGATGTGATCCGTGGTACACTTCCCCTTCACCTAAAAAATTCAAATGAGAAACAGTAGTATTAAGGAAGTGGAAGCAGCTCATGAATTATAAATAGGTCCAGAAAAGATTTTCATTTCACCTTGATAAGGACCTTCATGTCTTCCAGGTCTCCTCCATGCCATTTATCAAAGGGCTCCAGTAGCTGCAGGCGATTGCTGGAAGGGTTTACATCCACCTACAAAATGAGACCTTATTGTTTTCCAGCTTTTCTTTAAAAATACAAATTAGATAATTGTATTATTATTTTTTGTGCCAACTACTTTTTCTTCACTTTGAGTCTAATGAACTGACCTGAACAAAGCCGCCTTCAGCTGGAGGATGCTGGTAGGTGTCTTGGCCAGGGTCAAAGTCTCTGGAGGGGAGCTCGTCACCACAGGGGGGTTCCAATTTAAATTTCTCGCCGTTAGGAGCGGTCAAATAGTCCGTCTCTGGGTTGAAGTTAAGGGTTCCGGCCAGAGCTAATGCAGTGACAATCTATAATGAAGAGATTTATAACGCTTAGTTTTAACGCCAAGCATTTTTTCAATTAAAAATGATCAGGATGCACTCGTGACAAAAGTTCTTAAATATTTTATTTGGTCATGCTAATACGAGCTACTCCGCCGTATATTTACCTGCAGCAATGCTTACCTCAGGAGAGGTGACAAAAGCATGTGTAGCGGGATTAGCATCATTTCGAGCAGTGAAATTTCTGTTGAAGGAAGTGACAATAGTGTTCTTCTCTCCTTTTTTCACATCCTGCCTGTTGACAGTAAACATACAGAACATATTGTTAGCATCAAGGACTATTTGACAGTACTTCTTTTAGGTTGTCCAAAGTTGAAATAAAACCGATCCCAGAAAAAAATATTTTATTAATTTGCATTATATTTACATCAGTATATAACTCGTACCTGTCCCATTGACCGATGCAAGGTCCACATGCATTGGCGAGTACAATCCCACCAACATCACTCAAGATCTTGGCCTGGATGAAAGAATATGAATTGGAAATATGTAAATGCTTCCTGTTTTTTCTTCACACAAACACCATTTTTCTGTAAGGTTCTGACTCACATATCCGTCCCTCTCAATGGTAGCCCGAATCTGTTCAGAACCAGGGGTGACTGTGAACTGAGCCTTGCACTTCATCCCTTTATCCAAAGCCTGCTTGGCAAGAGAGGCGGCTCTGCCCATGTCCTCATAGCTGGAGTTTGTGCAGCTACCAATCAGACCTGTAGTTTTAAAATCACAGCCCACATTAGGTAGTGATCACATTGTGTCCACATTCCTCCAGCAGAGTTGAAAGGAGAGCTTCCTGATTCAGCAGTAATGTGATCATGGCAGGTCAATAACACAGCTAGTGGCAAAAAAAAAAGAAAGCAATATCCCACTTCACTAAACAAAGCATTACCAAAAAAAAAAAAAAGGACTTACCAACTTTAACCTCGAGGGGCCAGCCGTTCTTCTGAGCAGTGGCGCCAATGTCAGACACAGGGTGGGCCAAGTCGGGGGTGAAAGGCCCGTTGATGTGAGGCTTCAACTGTTAGGAGAGTTAAACAATGAATTAAAGACAAGACAATCATTACATGTTTGCATGACATCGTAAAATCCCGAGAGACTATACGGCACCTCACTCAGGTTAATCTCAATGGTCTGGTCGTATTCGCAACCATTATCTGGAACCAAGTCATCCTTGAACTTTTCAGACAGAGCGGCAATGTCTATAGAAGGAACAAAGAAGAATCACGAGTGATTGAATACTGACTAAACATCACAAGACTGTCAAAATAGCTAACCTGCACGACCAGTTTTCTCAAGGTAAGTCTTCATGCGATGGTTGTAGGGGAAAAGCGAGGTGGTTGCGCCGATCTCAGCACCCATGTTGCAGATGGTGGCCATACCTGGTAAGTAAAAGGATCATCTCAATCTTACAAGAAAGCACTAATCTGCAAAAAATAGATCTTACCTGTACAAGAAATGGAGTCAACTCCTGGGCCATGATACTCTACAATAGCACCAGTGCCACCTTTTACAGTCAGTATGCCAGCCACCTTCAGGATGACATCCTTTGGAGATGTCCAGCCTGACAGGGAGCCTGTTAGCTTCACTCCAATCACCTTCAACCAAAACAGGACCAGGTTGAGACTATTAAAGTAGACGTTGAGTCCAAAATGATGGCAAGAACTCACTTTGGGGCACTTGAGCTCCCAGGGGATTCCAGCCATGACATCAACAGCATCAGCTCCACCGACGCCGATGCAGACACAACCCAGACCACCACCGTTGGGAGTATGTGAGTCTGTACCAATCAGCATCACCCCAGGGTATGCATAGTTCTCCAAAATGATCTGCAAAAAACAAGAGACATTTAATTACTACATTTCCTTTCCCTGGTGGTATCCAAAGCACTTTGGGCTTTTGCTTTATGAGCTCAATGAGCCAGGGAAAACGTAGGTCATGTACCTGATGAATGATTCCTGAACCTGGTTTCCAGAAGCCTACTCCGTATTTGGCACCAGCAGTTGCCAGGAAGTTATAAACTTCCTGGTTTATATCCTGTGTCGGAATAGTGAGGTATTATAGAATGGTAATGTTAAACTTGCTAGGACGTTAGGGTTTGGGTTACCTCACCTTAGCCCTCTGCAGGTCCTGAACCCCTCCGATCTGAGCCTCAATCAGATGATCACAGTGGATAGTGGACGGCACCGCCACCTTGGGAAGACCGCTGCTGATGAATTGGAGCATGGCCATTTGAGCTGTAGCATCCTGCATAGCCACACGGTCCGGACGCAAGCGCAGGTAAGTGCGACCGCGCTCAATCTCCTGCCCTGCCGGATCATCCAAATGACCATACACAATCTTCTCAGACAGCGTGAGAGGTCTGTTGAGTCTAATGGAAGGGGTGGACGGATTAGGAATGAACTTGCAATGCATCATATGTACAGAAAAATGGAGCTAGAAGGGGAGCTGACCTCTTTCTCACAATGTTGATGTTCTTACGCAGCTGCTCATAGTTAATGCTTGAACCCGGCTCAAAGCGGCTCATTGCCACTTTGGCCTCGGCGCTGAGGGCAGCAGACACATGTAATCGCCTGGCACCGCTTCCAAGGGCCAGCTGGACCAAGACGAACAAAATAAGATTCCAGGATATGACATGACTTTTATTATACAGTTTAGGGATAGATAATTACGCAATAACTTGATAAAAGTATGAAAGGCAATAAAATGATTAAACAATGAGAGCACTGTCTGAAATCAAATTAAGGGGTAGATTAATAAAAACATGCCCCATGGTTAAAATCTAACATTTTAGTCACAGAACTTTTTGAAGACCTAAAATGCTGGTAAACAAAATCAGACGACTAAACACATGTATACGTGGTATCGTTTAACTTTTAGAGGGAGCAATGTGTTAAACATTGTCCCGTTTTTTTTTCATTTTGCTTGTCAAACAAGTGACACAATGACGTTATTCACTTTTATAGACTTATGTGACCCACGGCCCAAAAAGCTGCAGCACCAGCAGCTCTATAGATTGTTTAACCTTGCTGTCACCTTGCAAAACTAAAATCGGATTTCGGGTGGATGGACAATTTAGTTTACTCATTTGGATAACATGACATGGTTTAATATTAGTTCACGTCAAACTGCAGGCAATGTATACCCGCAACACGATGACATGCGTCACACCTTCGAGTCATCCAGGGACACTGTGACCTGCCTAGCAACGATTCAATAATGTGCACTCTAATAAGCATTTTACTTGCTATAAATTAACCGTAAATGAATATTAGTGGACTCCAATGTACAAACCAATCTGTTTTTCTTTATATATCATATTTAGAAAGACAGCTCATATCTATGAGAAGAAAAAAATTAATGTTTTTACCCGCAACCGAGTGACAGTGAAACAGTAGGACGCCATTTTGTTTTGGAAGTATGCGTGTCGCACTCTTGTGACGTCATTCAACTTTAGCACCGTTATTTACGTTCATTACGTATCATTCCAATTGAACATGGAGGATAAAAGACATTGTTTTTTTTTTTATGATTCATTTCGTACAAAGCAAGATGTCATGATAGTTTGTCCCATTCGAGATGAGTGAAATATTCAAAGCACAGTGTAGATTGTCACTTCCAACCACTACATCATTATTTATTTCTAAAGAACGTCATTTCCCACAAGCCCTTGTTTAAAAGAAATGTCGTGTTTGCTGTTTTGAATGGATAAGGCAGCCCAATAATTTGTGGGCCCGCCCCTCTTTCAGCCAATAGACACTCTGTTGCCATCACCGCTTATATTTTTAGCAAGCGCTCAGCGCTCCGAGAAACTACAAATATCCCTCCGCGCTATTTGCTGGGGTTCACTTTGTGAACTAGAATATAAAAAGAAATCATTATTATTTTTTTATACTGAGTAATTTTTCAAAGATCGTTAAATGATACTAAATCGTGAAAACGTGATTTTTTTTCTTCTATTTTCTCTTTTACCTATTATTATTATATAATATTTAAAGCGCTGCATGTATTATTGATGCAGGCAAGGCTTAAAAAAAAAAAAAAGAATTTAAAAATAACAGAAAAGAGGCCATTACATCCGAGAGAAAATAGTTCCTGTCGTCACGGGGGTGTAGGCGAGTCACTCTGTATAAATACGTCGGCTTGTCCGAGCGTAAAGTTTCCCCGGACCCTCCATTCAACTGTCAACTGCAGTCTGGCAAACGATGCAAAACGAATAACTGTTGCAAGGTGAAATATGGACTCAACGCTGTGATATCCCAAAAAGATCTCGAAGATTGCATTCAAATTAAAGCCAAGTCGAGGCCGGTAAGTTGTAGCAAAAGGTTCATTTTAATTTATCTCTATATATGCTTGCTCATTTTGTCGCTCCATCCAAATGCTTTGGCTCCGATCCGCCTCCAATTTATGCTTTTACAACAATGATAGGTATTTTCCTCAATGTCTCTGTTTATGTTAGCTTCGCCTCTTAAAGCTGCAGCTGTCATGTGTATTAATCATGCCTGCCTGGGTTAAACAATTATTTACTCATTTTCATTGCTTGATGCATATGAAATTGAATCAACTGGCTGTTTGCATCTCAATTACAATTAGTCTCATTATTTGCTTATGATATTTTGCTTCTGCTCCGCTCAGTCCTGTCGCATGTCAGTGACGCTAGATTCTCCAATCCAGTCTCAGTTAAATTGGCTCGAGGCTTTAAAACGGTAAACAATAATGTTAAATAATATACAAACAGGAATCTGCGCTCTACATTATAATGTCATTTAAAATGTTGCGTCTTTAGACTTAAGGTATTAATGGTTATTTTTATTGGCTGTCAGTGCGTCAGTGTTTTTCTTTTTGCAGCTCTGCACTTACATTAAAATGAGCGGTGATTCTGTTTAGTACATGATTAAAAAAAAAAAAATAATCACGGCCCTCCTTATGATGCAGTGCAGTTGGACACCACTGCAAACTACACCCATAATAATAAACATGTTCAATCAATACCTCTCAAACAATGTTAGTTTGAACTAACCCTTTCTAAAGGCTGACTGTTGCATTGATCTCATTGGATTGTGTTAATTATATCGGGCACTCCTTTTAAAATATGGTGGTTGTCTCTTTGAAATCACATTAGGCACTGAGAAGACCAGCAGTCACGTAGCTGAGATTTCACAGCTCAGTAGCACATGTTTGAAGCTCCATGTAAACAATACAGTGCATCCTGATTGCTCGCTCAGCCTGCAGTAATCGTGCTTTTTAAAAAAAAAAGAAAAAAAATCTTAAAAGCATCACTGATGAAAAATAAACTGAAAATAAATAAGGGGCAATCTGAGATTTATTTGTTGCCAATCTATTTTTTTTATTTGACTAATTGTTCATGTATTTTATTTAATGCTGAAAACAATGCATAGCACAAAATATGTCCCTATTTATAGCCCCGCTCCAACCAACCCCCATCTTATCCTCTCAATGTCACCTTTTTTTTTTCCCCCACGTAGAACTAAAAATGTAAATCTCCTGTTCACCTCCTCAAACGCCGCAATCCTCCATGTGCGGCTTTTATCCTTTGCAAATTTGGAATTGTCTTTTAATCAGATCTTTCAAAGATAAAGAATTCCCATCTGGCCAGGGAAGTTGATGTGAGAGGATTGTTTTGTTCATGGAAGGAAGGGAGGGAGGGGAGGATTGTGTGCATTGCATGATGGGAAATGATGTTCTATAATGGACAAGCTGCCATTTTACAATCCTTCCTCCAACGGGCGTCTTGTGATGCTGCTTTTTCATTTTTAATATGACAGTGACTTAGCGCAGGGATGAATGAGCTGGAGCATTAAGTAGAGGAGCTCCATGGGATCAGATTCGGATTATGAAGGATTTATGAGGCCAACATTGCATCTGTCGCATCCATCAGTACATCCTGTGCTCGTATAAATCCAAATTATAAAACGGTGAATTCCTATTTATGTACGTTGGCTCCGACAGATGTTACTTTACTAATATGTTGTGGTTCTGAATCCATCGGAGAGGTACAGCCTTCTGAAAAGATATGATCAAGAAGGTAAATAAGGTTCATTAAGAATGATAGATTGCGAAATAGCACAAAATGGCAACACCAATTAGCAGGAATATTTACAAATGACAAAATCGCCCTTGATCAGATCTTTGTGAAGTACCAACGTTTGTTCTCCTTTTCATCCCTGCAGCACTGAAGTTCCCTCCACTTGAGACGTCGACAAACAACCTGCTGTCCCTGCCTCCGAGGTGCCTTTTCAAAATGGTGACTCTAAAGTCACGCAGTGTACAGTAAGACAGAGGAAGAGTCAAGGACATTCGGCTTTTGCATCACCTTTAAAAAGAGAACCTCATCTCACACGCTCAGAGTACAGTCATGCATCTCGAGGTGAAGGTCGCCCTTAACTTCATCGTGTCCTATTTGTACAATAAGCTACCTCGGCGTCGGGCCGACCTCTTCGGGGAAGAGCTGGAGCGTATCCTGGTGTCTCGCTTCGAGGGCCACTGGTATCCCGAGGCTCCTCTTCGGGGTTCTGCGTTCCGCTGTTTGCACCTGGGAGCCCCGAGAGACCCGGTTGTGGAGCTGGCCGCCAAGAGGAGTGGGCTGGATACGGAGGAGGTGCGAGCAAATGTCCCCGCGGAGCTCAGCGTGTGGATCGACCCCTATGAGGTGTCCTATCAGATTGGGGAGAAGGGGACGGTTAAAGTGTTGTACCTGGAGGACCCCCCGGGCCTCAGCTGCGATGGCGAGCGACCTGAAGGGGTAATGAGAGAGGTCAAAGGAGAGACTGAGTTGGATGAAGCCAAGAGTTTGGGCTTCAATCCAGACGCTCAGGTGTTTGTTCCGATCGGAAGCCAATTATCTCCTTCCCTTATGGCGCCGCTCTCCAGTTCTCCCACGCCGCCGTCTGTCCATCCCGGCCCCGCCCTCTTCAACTACCCCACCTGCAGCTCGCCCGCCGACCCGGCCGCCCACTCGTCCAACACCTCCACCCCTCCCCCCTACCTGGCCGCTCAGCAAGCCACCCCCTCGCTCCCCGCCGCCCGCCCTCAACCCATCACCTTCACCACCGCCGCTTTCGCCGCCACGAAATTCGGCTCCACCAAAATGAAAAAGTGCAGCGTGGCCGGGTCGGCCGGCGCCTCCAGCGTCGTCGTCGGGGTCCCGCCTGTCCAGAGGATGCTCTCCCACTCGCCCACCGCCATGTTGGCTCCGGAGATGCTGAAGCACAAGTCGCTCTCACTCTCCATGCACTCGCTCGTGGCCCCTATCCCCAGTCAGCTGTCCCCCAACGCCAAAGAGTTTGTCTACCCGGGATCCCAGAGCCCCCTTTACTTCGACGCGGACCCCCAGCCCATGCAAGCTCACGCTAGCCGATTCCAACCCCCCCACAGCATGGGTACCCACCCGACCTTTGACCCTTTCTCCAGTCCTCCCCCATCTCAGAGCGTGGGCATCTTGGGCACCAACGGTGAGATCCCCTACATGGAGAAACCTCAATTTGTTGAGGGTTTAGGGAGCTACAACCTGCAATATCCAAGCCAGTCCTTCCAGCCTGTCGTGTTGGCCAACTAAGCCTTTCTTTGTCAAGAACTGGCCCAGATATTTTTTTTTTTCTAACACCTAATACTAATGCAAGCTAACACTTAGTTTTCCTACAGATTTAATCACGTAGCTTTCCTACAGAGATTTCAAGATACTCATTATCTCATGGTAATTTTTTTTTGGTGGTCATCACATGGTCTGCTTCGAATTCATCATCGCCATTGTTGTTCCTACTGGACATGAAGTACTGTAAAGCTCCAGTTTGCACGTCACACTGTGGAGAAAAACAAAAAAAGGATCTAGCCAAGTATTGCACTTTGCTCCGCAATCTGTTCAGTGCTGACTATTCGGGGAGGAGGAAGAAGGTGAGGGGGGGGGGGGGGGGGGGGGGGTTCTCGCATGTGTTGTGATCTGGAAAAAAAAAAAAATCACGTGACCGGCCGCCTTTGCACGCTGACATCACAGCAGTAAATACAGAAACGGATTTATCATCAGCGAGAGAACACGTCCGTGGAATGTTTTGGCGACGGAGCGAGCATAATAGAAGAATGTAATTCATCTGTCAGGGGGGGGGATTGCAGCGGGGAAGGTCGCGGAAACCTCTGTGAGGGAAAGGAAGCTTTGCATCTTAAAAGGACGCCGCTCACGTGCCCATGTCTGCAGCAAGCATACATGTAGACTTGCACACAACTGTCATCCGTGTGTGAAGGTGAACAAGCTTGAAGGGAGGGGGGGGAGTAAAAAAAAAAAAGATATTTTGATAAATGGCTCAGAGTGACTTTGGGGATTTAGCCATGTTTTTTCCTCCAGCGAGAGGGTTGCTTTGTCTCGGTGTGTGTTGACTTTGAGAGCGAGCATTTTTTTTTTTTTAAAACCCAGAACACGTTGCTGGTGAGCTTAAATGGTATTGAAGCGAAAGGCTAACACTGTTCTGCCCCTCCTTGAAATGCTTCAGTGCGGAGGGAGAGCAGGGAAAAAGGTGAGGCTGCTGGTTGTCAAGTGGACATCGGTGAATGTTGGAAATTGATGGTTGGCATTTGTTGCTGTTTTAAGATGGTGGCAGTTTTTCCAGTCTAATGTGCAATTTCTAAAATGGGCAATTTGAGCACTTTATTAAGCGGAGCTCTACTCTCATCCATTTTTTTTTTAATGCATTCCACTGTCATTTGAAAAAGATGCAAGTACTTCAAAAATTTATTGAAAATGAAATTGTCCATTTAATGTTTTTCTTGACCGAGATATGTATTCGTGTTTTGTACCTAAGGACCCTTAACTGTTTTTTCCCTTTCACCACCCTTTTGGATTATGTGAAAGGAAATATGGATTTTTTTTCTTCTGTAATTAAAAAAAGACCCGATAGTATATTTTTGTTTTTTCCAAAATTAATTATTGACAGTCCGAGAAAAATGTAAATATAAAATTCTTATGTTCAGATTTGTTTAGTTTCTTACATGCTGAATTTATTTTTGCAGAAATCAACCTGGATATATGCAAACTGATTAAATCAATTAAATAAATACAGGTATTACAATTATGTACAGAGTCTAGTATCGAATGTGGATTGTACCGGAAGTCAAAAGACGGGTAAATGTATTAAAGCCGGGGGTTTGAAGAGCTGAATGTTTTACAAAAGATGGTTCATATCACCACCATAACTCCAATCTGAAAACTTAACTACCTTAACTACCATTGATGGATATAGACATCAAATATTAATTTTAACTGGGCTGGCAGTGAATGATTAAAATTGACATTTAACTCTTCTCCCCTTTTGTGTGACCCTATGGTCTCCATGATATAGCCATATCCCAGTTAGTCATTACTTAGACCCTTCCTCCCCCTTGTCAAGTGAAAAGACCCCGACGTGGGTTTCTACCTCTCATCTCCCTGAATAGTCTTTGAATAGGAAGGATGAAGGAAATGAATGTTGTACTCGTAGTCAGCCCCGGTTGAGATGGCCTGCAGAAGCCCAACTTGGATTCCTGCATATTTTATGGCGCTTAAAAGAACTCCAAATAGGGTGTGCGTATAAAATTTAGAACTGCAAAGCGTGTGCAGGAATTGAGCTATTTGACATGCACCCCAAACTTTTAAATGCAGGCTACAATCGGGGTTGAAGAGAAATACGAATTTTGTATTCTGATGTTCTTTGCTTATAATGTGTTTTATTTTGCACTTTGTAATATTTCATTGTTAGAAGAGTTTATTTTCTATGTGACATTTAACATTAAAGTATATAATTAAAAAGATGTATAGTTTTTTCTTTTTCTGACTGTATTTTTATGATTTTTTTCCCCCCTCTCTCCTATTTTGTATCCGATCCGTACACCTTGTAGATGTTTAACAAAATCTTTCACGAATGAAATGCAATGACCTGTTTTCTTGGAATGGGGCATTACTACTGCAGTTTCTTATTGTATCAGATTTCTTTTTTAAGTTTGTAATAAAAAGACCAGTAAGCATGGAAAATAACCGTCTCATTGGTATTATTGTTTTGAAATAACAAATGAAGACCTCCACCAAGTCTTTCCTAGCACCAAAATACTCGAGTGACGCATCCAAATATTGCAGTAAACAAACTCCAGTGATGTTTGATCAATAATTCAAAGCAAAGATGAAATTCTCCGATGGCGAGGAGCCAGATTGCGCACCACCCACCTCACAGCAGGAGACATCCCAGTAGATATTGCTGCAGATTTCATCATCGTTTGCACGCGTGTTGGGAGGGGGGGGGGGAGCAAGGGGGGTGCGTCAACTAATGTTGCCTAGCCCTTTCTATAGTAACGTGTTGAGACATTTATCACGCGTGACTGGCCTTGACTCTCCTCTACATCTCCCTCTTGTCTTCCTTCATCCATCTTTTTTTTTTTTTGCTCCACCTCAGCATTTCCTTTTCCGTCCTTAAGCCCCGCCCCTTTTTAGTAAGCCAGCTCCTCCTTTGCATCTCCCAATACTTTCCTTTCATTCTCTTTGAGGCTTGTCGCTGTTACGCAACACTGCTCCCCTGTGTGTGGATGTGATCATTACGCAATCGCTCCTACTCTTCTGGAATACTGATGAGCAGAAGGGAGGAGGGAAAACGCGTGCAGCATCCAAACAAAAACACTGTGCGTGTGTGTTCACGTGCGGATGATACGAAATGTGAAATCACGGTTGGAGAGGTCTGACAACACACAAGCAGCCTGGTGTTGTCTGATGATGACAAGTCAAGGTCAAACTGAGCCAAATTGTTTTTATAATGTTGATTTATTTGTTTTTTTCTGAATGCATGATACACGATACAGAATTATGTATCCATACGTGATTAGGACAATACAAAAACACCCAAGAATTTTTTTTTTTTTTAATAGAAAGTTTTGCAAAACACACAAAAAAAATCCTGATACTATTAAATAATTCTCTATAATTGTAGCTGCTTCAAATAACTGATAAATGATGCCAAGAAGTAAAACAGGGTGGTTTTACCTTCAACTATACATTACCAACAAAGAAAAATATTTTCATATAATTTGTGCTTGGAAATATGTTTTACACCGAGGAGCATATATTGTATGCATGCACATGAATAAACATGTAAAACAATGTTTTACTTTGTGTTGTGCAACAAATAAAAATACAGTAGACACGAATAAAACGAGAGTTTGCACGGATTTAATTTATATTAAATGGTGCCGGTGTAGCACAATTCGACCACACATGCAATTTGCTCTTTTTTAGCATTATTGGAGCAGACGAATAAAATAGAATCTGGAATTTGGAAAATATTTGAGCTGTTATCTTCTGTATATTTTCAATTTCTTACTTCGTGTAAAACAAAAAACTGCTACAATACACACTGACCAACACCATTAATGAATCTAATAGATTCTTTCAGCGCAGTCAAAATTATCCCGGACACTTTAAATTTAATAATAATAAAATAAAACTCATTGGCTGTACTGACAGTCCAATACAGTGCATATTTTTATTGAATGTCAATGCAAACTAAGCTTGAAATTAGAAAAAAATCTCTTTCTACAACCCTTTTGAAATTGAAACGATCAAGAAAACACGTAAGCACCAACTGATCCAGTAAATAAATCTACATATAGATTAATTTGCAGTTCATAGGAAATAATCCACACAGTGATCAAAAGATGCCATTTTTTTTTAGCTGATGTTTTGCCCAATAGGAAATCAAGCGAACCATACTCGGATGGTTGGCATTATTATGCGGGTCATAACATCAGACTCCAGATGCTCTGCATTAATATGCCCATCATGAAGCACGTCTGCTCTTTAGTGAAGGTTTACCGACATAAGTACACTTGGTGTAAAATCGTCAAGACATTGATAGAAGACAAATTACACTGGGTTTCATGCATTTACGATCCTAAACTACAGAGGATCAAAGTGGAAGCACAAAAAGACTTTAGGGGGGGTTTCCTTTTCAAAATAACATTTTACACATCACGGAAATCAAACAAGCAATATATAACCGGGTATTATTGCCACATTTATTGGCGCACAAGCCGACCTATTACCAAAAAACACACGCCCGAGTCTTATAACAGTCTGTGAGGTACTTACTAATTAAAACAGGCAGCCCAGTCTAGCAACCCATAAAAAAATGGACATTTTGCCAAATAGACCTACATGCTGCATTTACCGTACTCCCGACATTTCAAAACCGTGACGTGGTCGATGAGGTACGTAACCCTGCACATACTGTATTTATATCTTGAATTGAGATCCCATGATATAAATCTGTTTTTCAAAACAAAACAGTTAACCCATTGGAGTCCCTGCTTAGTCATTGGTTTGATTTTTTTCCTCAAAGAGATATAAAGAATTTGACATCACAATCAACGGATGCATTATTACCATTAGAATAAATACAGCACTCATTGACTATTTGGCAAATATAAGGAAAAGCATTGGATTATAAAGACAGTCAAAATCCCTGTTTTAGGATACAAAGACCTCCAGGCTATTTTTTTATTTATTTACAGGGTTTAAGAGCCTGTCGGGAAGTCGTAATTATTATTTTTTTAAAACCCCTCGCCATCACCACACTACCTTAATGCAGTTGAGGGCTACTAGCGCCCTCTACCTGCAGAGTGTAGTAAAATAAACATCCTCGCGTACATACCCCTCCACAAAAGGGAGGGCCACTGATACCTTTAAACCGATACTTTTGACAGAAACTCGATTTAAAAAAAAAAAACCTACACTTTATTTGTGTAAAGGTCAGATTTTTAATCAAACCTTTTGAGGCTCAGGATTTGAAATGACTATGGGGACGTCATGCATTTTTTTTTTTTTTTTTTTTAAATTAAGCTACCGTCCTTCCCACAGTGATTATAAGGTACCTTCAACCACGAGGGCCTTCTTAGAAAAAGTGCAACAAGGGATTACAAACTGGAGAAGAATATACATAGTGTGTGTATGTGTGTGTGTTGCTTGACAGAAGAACTAAACAGATTCTCCGCGGCCATTCCTCCACCACCTGAGGTTATCCGCTTTCTTTCCTTCCAGATCCTGATTTGGACTCTATTCTTTTTCTGTCTTAGCATTTAGGAAGGAATTAAGACACAAAAAAGTACGTGCGACACAAGGAAAGGTGAGGGGGCGCCGTTCTAAATTCACAACTGATGGCACTCATGCTTTGGTCCGCTAAAGGAATGCAGTGATTTAAGGAAAAAAAAAAAATTTTTTTTTTGACTCCGTATCATCTGCTTGCCATTTTCATATTTCCTGACTTCCTTGAAAGCATCTCGAGACCAACTGAATTTTCCGTGTGTGTCTCTCTATGGGAGTGTTGCCGCCTTCCTCTGGGTGAAGGAGCCAGGCGCTCTCCACAGACCTTCCTTCCCATGACCACCGCTGCCAGCCTAGCCCCCCAAGTGTGTATCAGACACTCCGGCGCCAGGATCGGACCCGCGACCGGAGCTCGACACAGTGACCGGAGGTCAGCAAGAGTGCAAATTTGGATTTCCCTTGTGTGTTTGTGTCTGTGTTGAATTCTGCGGGGTAGGAAGTTCTGCTTTTGTCGGATTGATAATTCGATTTTTTCTGACCAGGTCTTTACAGCGGACCGTACTTGGCCTCATAGCGGGCAACTATGTTCTTGCAGCGACCGCAGTCTTTCCGCATTTCGGCCACTTGCTGTCGAAGGGCTGCGTTTTCCCGCTCCAGGAAGGAGGCACGCACCGTAATCTGGTTCTCTTTGAGGCGCCGGGCGTCACGGGATCGTTTGGCGGCCAGGTTGTTCTTCTTCCTCCTGGACCAATATTTGTCATCCTGAGCAAAAATAAGACAGAATGAATGTTATATTTTCTGGCTCACATTTAACAAAGGGTTGAACAATAAAAGAATAAATAATAATAATAATTGCGATCCCCCACCCCGCAAATAATTTAATTCCACTACATGTCAATTTGAATGCAATTAATTTCAGTATTATAGATCTCAATTTTGGACCAAACATGCTCGAGAGTGAGTCAGCGTACCTTCTGTTCGTTGGGAACAAACACTTTCTTGGCTTTCTTGATCATGGGCTGCGGCTTGAGCTCCTCGTCGGAGAACTTGTGTTTGCGTGGGTTGAACAGCTCTCCCCCCGGCACACTGGAAAGGACCAGGTCGGTCGGATCGGGCTGAAAGTTAACATCCACCTCGATGTCGTCCGGGTTGATGGGAGACGGCGTGTTACGCTGTCCACTCCCTGTCATATATCAGAGAAGATCATTTAAATACTTTGTTGGTCAATTGGAATATGAAGATTGGTTTCAAATGATATATAATGTCCATCTGAGGGAAACCAGAACTTTGAAAATTGTGAAAAAAAATGTACACACTTGGACCATATGAATGCTAATTTCTTACCAGGATTCTTCTTGCTGACTTCCACAGCTTTTTCCTCTTCTTTTGCTTCCAGAGGCAAAGATTCCTCTTCCTGATCCTCCTCTTCATCATCCTCCTCATCTTCATCATCATCCTCTTCCAATTTGGCGGGCAGTAGCGTGGTGACAGTCAGCGCTTCCTCCGGCTCTGAGGCGACCGTCGTGGTGTCGGGAGCAGGCGGAGGAGACGTGGATGCAGACATTGTCGTGGCGCTGGGAGCGCCCGTAACCTTGAGGGCGCTTTTGCCTTTGCCTTCAGCCGGAGTCAGCGTTTTCTGCAGCTCCTCATCCTCCAGACTTGCAGGGATCCCGTTCTCCAATAGGAACTCATCCAGGTCCATGTACTCCAGATGAAAGGTCTCTCCATCGTAAGGAATGGTCTTCTCCCAAATGGCTGGGGTCAAGGAGGCTGACACGCCTCCGGCGCTGCCGCCACTGGTTCCTCTTGAAGCCCCACCAACGCTGGCTGCAGCAACCCCGCCCCCTTGCACATTGTCAGCTGAGCACAGTTTCTCCTTCTCCAGCTCTGAATTGAACACAAGAGGAAACAGAAGTTCATTTCATCGTCAAATAGGGCGTGGATGAGCTCACTTCCTAATTGTGATGGGGATAAAGGGTGTCAATGACAGTGACAAGTGGGTGGGGTGGGGGGGGGGGGGGTCAGTAAGTATTACAATACAATGACAGGATGTTGCACGGTCTACACACGCACCAAAAAAAAATTCAGAACAAGAAAGAAATGTGCAACATGCGAGCCACCATAATCGGGTTGCGTTTAGGGCGCAATAACAGTGTGGGAACGCAGAAGATTGCACTTGGAACTTTGTGTTCTTTTCGATTTTTCAGTAGCACCGAACGACCACTCTACATTCCCCAACATACTGCGGTCTTACCGTCGTCGCCTTCCTCCAGAATGTTTGGAGGAGGGATGTCCATAATCTTCTTTATAACAAACGGGAAAGACTTCTGCTTAGCTTCTGGACCGACGGTTGAGTCGGGCTGAAGCGCGACATCCACCTCTGCTTTACCGGTCATTGTTCGCCACCGAATTTGAAAAATTTGATATTAAACGGATACTGGATCACCGTCCAACTTCTGCGACGATTAAATCCACCCGTCGACAAAAGAAGACCGATATGAGGAAACTAGACTGCTCCCCTTTGTGTTGTCCGTACCCATGCAGAGCGCGTGTTGGATATTCATGAGGCAAAAGCCACGCCCATTTGAGGCATAGTAGAAGCTGATTGGTCGTTTATTCTGCCATGTGATAGTACTGTCTATACGGGACACGCAGTTTTTTATTTTATTTTTATTTATCGAGACAAATTCCGTTTATTTTAAACACAACTTCAACCGCAAATGTGTCTTAAAAAATCTAAGTCATTCATATCAAATGTAAATCGTCACAACGCTGAAATAACACGTCGGATATTTTTGCAATATGGCCACAAAACCAACCCGTGGAGATATGACAACTTCTCATTTGCACAATGTTGCTAACCAGACACAAAAAGGTTGAAAAGCATCGTTCGTGGGTTGCAGACTCGCCTGCAAACGAGTCGCGAGAACACTCGTGGCAAAACACGTGCCCCCGCCCTCGCCCGCGAACGTGACAGGACATTGTGGAGGGGGCGTGGCCGCGTGCTGTTCCCCGCGTGCTGCTCCACACGTGCTGCAAACTGACGTTCGAGTCAGTGGAAGAGACGCAATTTTTTTTTTTTAAACGCAATTTTTTTTTTTAAAGAAAAGATGATTTACAAAATTGAAAAATAGTAAGTGGATAAAAATGATCAATTAAATCGACTAACCATTTTTCACTATAATACGTATAGATCCACAACTAAATGTTTTGTACTGCACTGTACAGTAATCATGATGCCTATGATTCGGGTGACCGATTTATTTATTTTTTTTAAATCGATTTTTTAATTTATTTAACAGCTCAGAGTTTCTCTATATCACGCTTTGGTGCACGCTTCGGGGAGAGCGCGAGAGAGAAAGAGAGAGAGAAAGGGAAAGGGGGGGGGGTCAGTAAGGAAACTGGTCAAAGTCTAAGCAATCTTTTACTAAAGTAAAACACAAAGGAGTTAACCACTATATTTTTTAGACAACATTTTATTATTATGGCTAATGATTATTTATTAGGTACATAAAATTTAATTGTTAGTGGAACGTGTGAAAACAAGGTAGGTAATTGAGCTGTCAATACTCCCCTCTAGTGGGCATTCTTATAACGAAGTAATATATTACAAATGTTTAAAAAATCCATGAACTACAGCGTATTCTGATTTTCCACTTCAAAGAAAACATTTCAATCAGCATGAATATTATTTAAAAGTAAAATTAATCTCAGTAATCTCGTTTTCAAACTGTTTCAAATAGTTTCAAATGCATTTCCAGGAAGAGGAAAATACTTGGCGCTACCCCAACTCTCGTCATTTACTATAAATAGTATAATTAGTCTATAAAATTGGAATTGTATCCTAATTAACATGTTCCTTGGGGTCACACGCCTCCTCACCGGCATCTCACCGCGCATCCCCAGGGGGACCAGCCTCACTATTTGAAGACTGTAGTCATGAAACTAAGACTGACTAGAAATTGACAATATGGTGGTAGCGTGCACAAAACACCCTTAAAATCCACATATGGTAATTTGGAATAATTATATTTAGAGGCCGAAGTTATCAACACAATCACATTAGTTCATTGACCATATGTATGACATACGCACAAAGTAATTATTTTTTGGCCAAGCTCCGAATGCAGCCAAATATCAGATACAACAAACTACGTTGAAGAAATATGGTGAAAAATGAGTCAAAATGTCTTACCAATATCATCAAAATCTGAGAAAGAGAAGGGATAGTCAGCCAAGGATCTGATGAGATCAGGAACTTCCCCCCTTTCTCCAAGGATGTGATTTAAGGTTGACATCTTGAAGGATGACGAGAAAAACGGCGAGTCTCTTGGTCGGTGCTCTCGAACAAGACTTTGGAATAACTTTCAAGCAGCTCAAGTCACTCACATCACGGGGACGCGTGCATGTGCCCAAACTACTTGGTTGGGAATAATCCCGCCCTTTATTGCGGATGGCGCGAAACAATTGGGGGAAATACCCGCCATTCAGAATTTTTATCCAATCATGAAGCAAGGGGGTGGGGCAAAACGAGAACAACAACACTGCTTCAGCACATGCTTCACACTCGGGCACATTTGCAACACGCACCGCTGCACGTGGAAGAGATTGCTGCGTGGGAGGGAGGTACACATGCGCCACCTACCGGCCACTATTATCACTACGTGATGAATTAGGATATTGTATGTGATGCATAGTTTACACGAAGTTAAACAGCTTTTCAGTAGTTTTAGTTTTATTTCAGTGCATATTCCCAACAAAAATCAGAATACACAGGATACAAACTTTAATTTGTCTACAATAAGATGAAACAGTGAACTACAGGTTTTAAAACAACACAATATTATTCAGAAAATCTTAGCAGATGTAAACAAAAGTACAAAATGTCGAAATAACCTTCATCATGCCACTTATCAAATTACAAGGCCTATCAAGATGACATTGTCTGCATGGAATAATTATCTTTTTGTATGACAATGCTGTGCAGGAATTTGTCATTAATTTTTATTGGGGCAATTTCACAAGCAATAGAGAAAAAAACAAAACTCAGAATTAAAATATGTGCCATTTCCCAAAAAACAATTGTGAATGGTTAGGGTTTTTTTCCCAGATGCCCTTGTTGATAAAAAAAAAAGAATCTACGAGGCCCTGGTTGAAAATGAATTGATTGAAAATAGTGCAGTCAAGACAAAAAAAAAAAAGTACATTTCTGTTTAAAAAAAAAATTGGATCTTTTGTAATTCTTAGTGTTGAAGTAGAAAGTTGTACTGGCCGTAGTCGTAATCATCAGGCATGATGAGAAGGTCTTCCCTGGCTTTGTCCAATTTGCGCCGCAGGAAATTCCGTCTCTCAATCCACTCCTGCAACTCCTCACGACTGTGGGCAAAGTCACAACTGGCACCTTCGGGGCAGTCAGCTTCGGACCTAACACGCAGCAGAAAAACCAAAATATGAATCGTGTTTTCATATTAAAACATATTGGCCAGGTGAAGACACGACTTACTTGGTGCAGAGCTGGAAGGACACACCGGGGAAGCGGTGGGTCCATTTCAAAGCCTCGTCTTCTCCTTCACAACTGAACAGGCGCTCCTTGTGCTTGGCGGAGGAGATGTGTTGCTGCCATTGTCGCTCGCCGTTACTGTGCTTGCCACACAGAGGACAGTAGATGCCGCACTGAAACGTAGACGGCAAGTTCTGGATGTAGTTCATCATCAAATCACGAATATGTAATAATAAACTGTACCCACCATCGGTTCCGGATGATCTGTTGGCATGACAATGTCTTTTTCTTGGGCGGGCACGGTTTTGTCTGCTTGGCAATTTTGTGCGCTTAATGTCAGCCACATTTTGTATATCTGCAGCATGTCGATGACTGCAAAGGGACAGAGAAACACGAATCACTCATCAATACCGTTCCGAAGCTTTTGTTTGTTTCAATAACTCGCCATTTTGAGTCTTCATGTACATCCACATCTCTTTTTCTTCTGGGCTGTGGGCAAAGGAGCACTTGTCAGCGTAGTCACATTTCTTCCTTGCCAACATCTGGTCGCACAACTGCAAATAAAAAAAAAAGTTAATAAATCACTGAAACAAATCAGAGTCAACAACTTTTGGGCGCACAACTGCAAATAAAAAAGTTAATAAATCACTGAAACGAATCGGAGTAAACAACTTCAAAACTCACTTGATATTGTGCGGGAAAGTATTTTGTTGGAAGCGGTCTGGCAGGGACCCATTTATTTTTATCCAAGGACTTCACCATGAGCGTGTTTTGCTCTCTCATCCATCTGGGAGTGTTTGTTCGTTTGTACGTGAAAAGAAAAGGGAGTGTGAGCAATTGAATGTTGAAATACTGTCGAAAACAAAAGGACTAAAAATAGCCGTGAGACGTCAGAACAAGCTAGGCTTTCCTTTTCTGCTAGTGTAAATGATATCATTTTGATATCAGATTATTTAGATCAATTTAAGTTCTCGCTGAAGACCCAAGCCCATCTTTTTACTTACGGGTGCTTGGCCTTGCTGGAGCAATACTTGAGATGTACGTCTGGCGTGCTTATGTGGCCGTCTTGGAAGCAGCTTGCACAGATAAACTTCATCTTCATGTTCAAACTTTTGCCTTTTAGTATTTCCACACCGTTTGTAGCAGCAGCAGGAGTAGCCTGCTTAAAAATAAGGAATAAAAATATAATTGTAGCTAGTTTTCAATCTAAACAGTGGTTAGTTGTTAGTGTAGTTAAGTAGTTCATTCATGCAATATTCACGGGAAATAAATCAATGAAATATGATGGGGGGAAACAGTGGCAATAGCAAAATGGAGGATGGAGCATGAGCTGCAAGCGATTATGAAAACAAAAATCTTCCTCATCCATGGTCACATTTAAAAAATTGTTTGCCAATATTGATGATATTATTTGCAATATAAAAAAAAAAAAACTGCCTTACTCGACTTCTCAATTTTCTTTCGTTTCCGGCATTCTGCTCCTCTTTATCATATTTTGCCGAGACTTTAACAATCTCATCAGCAGTGATACCTAGAAACAAGCACACATCACAAAAACTAATTGAAAGAAACTAAATGGAAATTTCTGCCAAAGATAATACAAATAATTGACACAATATTTTTATTTCTTTAGTGGATGTTTGAATCTTATTACTGATTGGCTTATATTTTCTTCCACCAGGGAAACAAAATGATCTTTTTAAAAAAAAGTCATCAAATCTGTTCCAGTGCCGCTACAAGTATTAAAATGTGAGCGCTAACTTCATTAATGGCATCCAGCACTGATGAAAACATGCAAAACATTAAATGTTTGATGAAGAAATGATGACGATAAATCTCCGGGTAGAATCTTCAACATCACATTTCCTCACCTGTGTCTCTCTGCACCTTCCAGGTTTGCAGCTCGATGACGGAGTGAGCGTTATGACACTTGTACTCCCCGAGGCATCCGTCATGTGACTTTTGGCTGCACAGTTTAAAGTGGGCCAGTATATTAAATGGACGCACTTTTCTGTAGTTGCAATGAGTGGTCTTCGCTTCAAACGCTAAACACCTGACGGGCACAAAGTGGACAAAATGAAAATTTGAATCAATATTTAAGTGTGTGTTGTGTTCTACTCACTTGTTAGCGTCGAAGGAGTGGTGGACATGCACGTTTGAGCACACTGTGTGATTATCTCTGCAGCGCCTACTGATAATCCGAGGTTTACTGTCATAGCACTCCTGGAAATCGGAAGATAAAAAGATCTAAATTAACAACTACAAAAAAAATTCTAGATTTTGATCTTCATCCTGACCTGACAGAGGAAGATGAAATTGCCCTTGTGTTCCTGTCGAAGGCGTATGATGCTGTTCACAGGGTCTATGTCGGCAACAGCCGATGGTCCGAAAAGCAGGTTTCTGTCCAGGGTTCCTTTCCTTTCCTCGGTCCAAACGTCGATTTCCAGTTGGTTGTAAGCGTAGTTGCATTTTTCCCCAAATTTACAGATGCCAAGATCTCCATACTTTGGCTGGTCTATATAGAAAACAAACTACTTTACAACTCAAATTTAGTCGTTGGTTTTCTATAAAGTCAAAAGGACAAAATGTATTTTTACGTTTGCAGAGAAGAAAAGGCCCCGTGATGAACGTCCATGTCGGTGGCTGTCGCACTCTGGTCCATTCCGAAGGTAAAGCTGTCTTTCGTCTACACAGGAGAATGTCTCGCTTACAGTTGTGGCCTGGCTCGGGCTTGTAAATAAAAGAGTGAACCCCTTGACCTGGAAACAATTTTTTTTTAAATTATAATTAATATTTTGGACAACATAGAAGCTGGGCAGATTAAGCTACCTTCGTGAGGAACGCAATTCCAACAGGCCTGCGTGAAGTCATGAGTGGCCCACAAAGGGTTTGAAACTGAACTTTGTGTCGCTAAAGGGCAGAGAAAGAACATGGAGAACGCAAAATATTTTCATATATCATTGTGATAAAGTTTCCTGTGATAAACATGTGACCTCTCATTTATGATTTATTGAAGTCAAAACAAAGGTGATTAAATATCTCCATCTTGAAGAATAAATGATTCCATAGCCAATAATAATTTTTCAACGGGTTGTAATTACCAGAAGAGCTGAAATTGCTGAGTGAGTCCATGTTTGTTGTCTTCGGCGGGCGTACGGGTGCAGAATTTTTTGCGGGAAACGAGTCCAAGGAATCGAGCGAGTCCAGTTGAGTGGATGGGTCACAGGAGAGCCTCACAGGTTGATATTTATCAAGCAAGTCATCAAAAGAGTTATCTAATTCTTTCAGGTTTGTTTTAGGTTGAGTGGCTTTTGGCGATACGCCGCAAGCAGTTGCCATCAAGAGGTCATCTAGGGAATCTAGTGTTGTTGACTTCAAACGCATATCATCTCCACCTCCAGGGAGGTTATCAGAGGAATGCGGACCTTGTGGAGCTGATAGGTCATCAAGAGCATCGAGTGAGTTGTGACCACTGAAGGAAAGGGAGATCTTGGGGTTAAATTGACTCATGGGAGAGGAAAAAAAGGCTGGGGGGAGCTGAGGCCTTGGGGCAGGAAGCAAAAAAGTTCTTTGCCCGCTGGGAGGTGAGGCTACTTTTGGATTGTGGACCTAGAAGAGGAAAGAAAATGAATTCTGCATTATCTACACGAGTTGCAGGGCTGCTAAATTAATCTTCTAAATCTTTTTCCCCAAATGATTGTCTATTTATTTCACAAATTGATTCATGGTGTGCTTCTCACATTACCTCAGCAGGTAAATGTTCATTGGGCACACAATCAAGAAGGTTGTCCAGATCATCTCCTAACAGCTCACAGTCCTCCAAAGCGTCTAGCCTGTCCAAGTCTGAGATGGCGGACTGTTGCATGTCATTTGCGTTGCATTGAGACACGCTAGGAAAACTAACTAAGGAGACACGGGTACAAAAAATGCATTCAGGATCTTCATGTTGGTGAAAATAGTGGGTTGCTGCAATGTTGATGATACTCACCTGGTGCAATTCTACTCAAAGGGTTTTGAACATTTCCGACATTATAAGACACCTAGGTATGAGAAACACGTTAAAATGATATCGAGAAATATCTAAGACACAATGAACTCACGGCTTTGCTGACGTAGGGTTTTTGTTTTTTCAGTCCAAGATGGTTCACAAGTTCCTCTGCGAGTTCATTTACCTTTTTGTCCTGTGATTAGACACAAATAGAATTTCTGCACCGGGAGGGTAAAGAATAGTTCTGGAATGTCCAATTGTGCATGATTTACCTGATGTGCGATGAGCAAACAGTTGTGTGTGCAGTCATAAGCCTCCTCGTACCTGCCGAGTTGCTTCAAGCAAAGGGCCTTCAAGTAGAACACTTTGTGGCTTTGTTTACACACCTCCAGAGCTTTGTCGCAGTCCTTTATGCAATTACCATATTTATTCTGTAAAAGGCACGAGGCAACATTAAGATTGCAGGTGAGTAAATAAGGAAATGATTTTGAAGGAAGGAGTTTCAGTACAATACGTTTAGAGAAAGCAGATCAATCTCACCATGCTGTGGTAAGCAGTTGCTCGGTTGACATATAGACTCTCTACTAAATCCTGAGGAACCTCGAATCCTTCTACTGAGAAATATTGAGAAACATTCAAGCCTTCGCTGTACTGCCTCACTGCCTGCTTCCAGTGGCCGTCCCTGAACAAGTTGTTGCCCTCCTCAAGAAGGTTGCAGATCAACTTCATCAAAAAGTCCTGTGGATCAGAAGATAGACATTCGTTAGATGTGTTGATAATGTAGCACAAAATTTGTTTGGTCTTGTCACTCCTGTTCCCAACCTTTTTGGAGTTAAATTTGCAAATTAACCTGTTAGCAGAGAGGAAAATATTGAGGTTCTACCTTGTAGCCTTCAGGATCCGGATATGGCACTGAAGACCTGAGAACAATGCAGAAAAATGTGAAAAAAATAGCCTGAAAATAAAGTTTGGAGTTTGAGCACACTGGTAGTTTATTGACAAACACACACAAAGGAATTAAATCTGAATTTAGAAACACATTTATGTTTTAACTGATAGGTTTGATTGATTTTATGTATGAACATTCCTAATGAAGATTGTGAAGATAAAATCTTACTGTATGAAATTCAGAGCTTCTTGTATTTCTTTCTTGCGTTTCTGCCTTTGCGAGTCCATTCTTACTCCCTGCGAGAATGAGGGAGAAAAATAAAAATGTAGGCGTTCCTAGTTTCAATATTAAACGTTTTAAGCGATATTTGGGACAATTTTATGAGGAAACATGGAGCCACCGCCTCGTGGAACTTAGAAAGCACCTACCTTCTTTAAGTGAGGAAGTTCATTGATGAGCAAACAAAATGGTGTGATAGACAAGCAGGGGGAACAAGGGGGATGACTTCCAGCGGCAAATATATTAAATTAGTGCGCGATTTATCACGACTACTCCTCGCAAATATGATAATCCAGACTGTTAGGTTTCTGATCGCTCACTTTCGATTTCTCTTGAAGTCCAGATCACATGACGTCAGCTAACTCCCCAGCAAGGTAAATCGCTATTGGAACAAACGTCGTATGACTCACTCTGATTTAATCTGGACTGGTCGTCAGTCAATCGTAGAACACTTTACGCTGTTAAATGATGATTCCAGAATTTTCAGAGGAAATTATGTGGTTTGAGTCTGAATTTTGCTGGTCTGTACTGAGAATAATTGTTTTTTGGAGCTTAAAATGGGAACGTGAATGCGTCAGTGTAGGCTAATGGAACTACAACTCCCTTGGCCACCAAATGAGTCGTAAAGCAGTTTGTTGTGGTGCTGAACTGTCGTTTGAACTTCGGGAACGAGCGGGAGCCTGAATTAAACAGCATTCATTGACAACTGCAGTGCCCGGGTATTGTTTTTATTCATATAATTATCATAATAACATATTCGGTTTTGTGTTTGACTATTCTTAAATCGCTGTAGTACATAACTAGGTTGTCTGTGGTGTGCTGTTGAACGACACGAGGGGCCGAATCACACTTTACACGTTACAACTGTCAATAATTAACTTCACTGTTATCGTACGCTTCGCACAAAAGTAAAAAAAATAAATATTTAGTCAAATGCTTTGTTTTGGAATTTCCACCGATTGATGCTATTTGATAGCAACTGTATATCTCCTTAATAAGGTTTGTAGTCGAAGTTAGCATCAGGTGGCTAATGCTAGACCTAGCTAGCCTGTTGGAAATAACATCATGAATAATCAATACTGTACATAATGATAATAATTACACTGGTCTGATATGCTGAATTGGATCAGCGGATATTTTAAGTCAATGATCAGTTGAATGTCATAATTTGCTGATCGATGTTATTGATCAGAGTGTCATGCTGTTTTTGTTTTTTCCCAGGTACCCTAATGGCGACAGACATTGTTTCACAGTTGGCCGACTCCCTGGCCAAAGCTAAAGTTCAAGAAGGGGAGCTGAGTTACAAAGGCCAGGGAAGAAAGCTGGATGATTCGAAATCAGGTGCGAGATGGTGTAGTTTCCATTCATTCAGCCAAGGAGAGAATGATAACACATTTTGTCCTACGTTCTTTTTCCCTCTTAACCATTTTTTTTAAATTCTAGTTGAAGAGATTGTGAAGGACATCGAGAACTTTGAAGGTCTCCAAGCTCTCCGATTGGAAGGAAACACTGTGGGTGTTGAGGCAGCAAAAGCCATCGCCAAGGCCCTCGAGACAAAGAGCCTGTTCAAGGTTTCAGCAATATATTTTTGATTTCTCTAAACTTTCATTTCCATGTCATTTGGTTTTCTTTTATATCTCACTGAGGGTGACGCAAGAAAAAAAAAAACCTGTTTCTTTCAGTGCTGTTACTGGAGTGACATGTTTACTGGCCGTCTCCGCTCTGAGATCCCTCCTGCTCTGGTAACAACATTATCCTAACTGGTTGTTCTTTAAATGTTCTCTTCACATCATTTAAAGGATCTTAATATTTTTCTTTCTTTCTGTCAGAATTCTCTGGGTGATGCTCTAATGCTGGCGGGTGCCAAGCTGACCGTTTTGGATCTCAGTGACAACGCCTTCGGCCCAGACGGGGTGAAGGGGATTGAGCAGTTGCTCAAAAGCTCTTCCTGCTACACTCTTCAGGAACTACGACTCAACAACTGCGGCATGGGTATTGGAGGGGGAAAGGTAAATCATCCTCAATTGAGGCATATTTTAAATTTAGGTTGATTGTGGTATACTTGGATAGTGCTCCAGTCTAAACTATAAAAAGTGAATTTTGTTGTGTCAGATATTAGCTGCTTCGCTGATTGAGTGCCATAAAAAGTCCAGTGCAGAAGGTCCACCGCTCAGCCTGAAAGTGTTCATCGCCGGGAGGAATCGTCTGGAGAATGACGGCGCCACAGCTCTAGCTCAAGCGTTCCAGGTAGAGAAGTCAAACAACCAATTAGACGATTTACGATTCGGTACATTTGATCTTCCCTTTTGTATAAGCGTATAATTTCTTTTCAGTTAATGGGGAGCCTGGAGGAGATCCACATGCCCCAAAATGGCATCAATCACCCCGGTGTCAAAGCCCTGGCGACGGCTGTACAGCACAATCCTAACCTACGCACCCTCAATCTCAATGACAACACCTTCACTGAGAAGGGCGCCATTGCCATGGCTCAGGTATGATTCAAAATATTGCAGGGCTTGCTGGAATTATTATGTAATAACCAAAAACTTTAAGCGTAGTCAACAGAAATATCCAATGTAAAAAACATAAATACAAAAAAAATATGCATCTGACATGATAGTGTTGACTAAGATTATTTTGTTTCTGTGTTAATACTTTTTTCCGTCATTCTCAGGCCTTGAAACATTTACGAAGCATCCAGGTGATCAATTTCGGAGACTGTTTGGTGCGCCCAGTTGGAGCAGCAGCGATCGCTGAAACAGTTTCAGAAGGACTCCCCATCTTGAAGGTGAGTGTTGTATATTACAATTTATTAGACTGGCATGATAAAATAAACTTCATCTTCTCTCTGACCAACCAAATACTCGGTTACAATAAACAGGAACTTAATCTGTCGTTCGGAGAGATAACTGAAGATGCTGCACTGGCTGTGGCCCATGCTGTCAAGAACAAGAATCAGATGGAAAAACTGGATTTAAATGGTAAAAAAAAAAAAAAAAGTGTATGCCTCTGCTGTGACTACTTGTAATATGCTCAACCTCGTGTTTGGTAGGAAACTGCCTGGGAGAGGACGGCTGCAAAGTTCTGAGAGATTTCATGGAAGACAGCAACATGGCCGAGCTTCTGGTGTCGCTCAGGTAACGTTCAAGTTCATTTATACTTGTGTTTATAACATAATTTTGTTGATTATCAAAATTGTTGTTGTTGTTTTTAGTGATGATGAGGGTGAACCAGGAGATGATGAGGATGAGGATGATGGCGATGATGACGATGAGGATGATGAGGAGGTGGATGAAGAGGAGGAAGAGGAAGAAGAGGATGAGGAAGATGAGGAGGAAGAGGAGGAAGAAGAGGAGCAAGATTTAAACGTTTGCAGCAAGGTAAGTTGGATCAGCAAGTTCAGTTTTTTTTCCACTTAATTAAATATTAGCCTAATTTATTTTCTTTTTCAATCCGTTTTTGCTTTTCCAGTTTTCCACACCCCCATCAGCACAACGACCGCCCGATGTCTCATCCTTTCTCAGTTTTCCATCGCCAGATAAACTGCTCAGGCTGGGGTCCAAAAGAGCTGCACTGATTGAACAGCAGGTACAATAATTGATAATAAAAGAGAAGGCTTCCTTATATTACCTATCGTCAACGACATTACTTTTTTCGACACTTTACAAAGTTCATTGTAGACATTTAATATATGGCATTTTTGGAAAGAAGGATGACGCTGATTCCTTTTTCCTGTCTTTGTGGCCAGGTGGACGTGACCGACGCAGGAAAAACAGCCGAAGCCTTTCTCAAAATTGCATCTGTGTATAAAGAGGACAATAGTGAAGTCAAGAGTGCAGTCTTGGAAAGTGTCGGTGAGATTTTTTTTTTTTGTGGAACACAAAGAGCATCTGTCTCCCCCGTGTTACCTTCTTTTTTTTGTACTGTATCCATAAAAGCTAATCCCTCTTTTTTCTTCTTACAGATGCCCTTTTGAGGAAAGCCTTTTCTTCTATCCAAGGCTACAACTTTGTATCCTCTTTGCTGGTCTTGCTGGGGCTTATTAAGGTGAGCGGAATCGGATTCCTTCGACCTGTGTCCTTTTCAGTTTTTATACCAAATCCTTTTCTCTCCATCCGCTCCTGTCGCCATCTCAGAGTGAAGACAAAGTGAAGCCTGTGCTGGTGGTCTCCGGTCACCTGCAGGCTTTGGAGCACGCAGTTCGCCAGGATTACTTCCCCAAAGAGAGTGTGGCTGTGCTGGAGGCCTTCATGTCCCGGTAAGGGCGTGACAGAATGAGCCAATCAGCAGGCAGCTTCCAGGTATAAAACATCGCTCAATACTCACCAGGAACAATGGTGGCACTTCACATTGATGTATTCTTATTCTTGATAAATGAATTTCCTGCAACTAGGACAAAGGAAGGTAGGTCACTGTGATTTCAGTGAATTTGGTGAAATGATGTTTTGAAGCCCATCATGCATGATTGGTCATTTTGCCGGACTATATCAGTGCATCCAGATGACAGATTTTTTTCTCATCTCCAGAAACAACAAGGCTTTGGAGTCCTGCGGCTCTTCTCGATACAAGCTTCAGTCCACCTTGCAGACGACACGCACAGAGAGCTGAGGATCGTGGGTGAACACAAATAACGCACAAACACATTTGCTCACATTTTAATCTAAGGGGCATCATCCTCATTTAAATCATCATTACCGTAATGCATTTTTGGGGAAGATCTGTTTGCAGTGTTTTGTTGCGCAACACTTAGATAACATCTTTGTAACCGCTGGTGTATTTAAAAATACAAATTGGGACTGCCAGGCAGGTAACACTCGTCTACTGGCTACACAACACATTATATTGTACTATGTATGTAAATGCAAACAGTAGTTTTTGGTTTTGTATGTATTTGCTTCTTTTTTTTTCTATTTTGAAGCTGTATTAAATGTATTGTAAAGTGAAGGTAAACTGCGAAAGGGATGTATTTTTTTGACAAGAGTCACAAGCTCTTATGGCTCTGCGTTAAAATAAATTTTGTTGATTTTAACTTGTTGGCATGTTTTGTGCTTTATTTAGATCGGTTTCCATTTATAGGGTACACACACTATGGACACACACGTGTATGTATTTGAGCTGGAATTAAATTTTTGAGTATTTTGTTAAATTTAGGTTTCTCAATCCATTTGACTAGTCATGCTTGGTTGCAGCGTCTCAGCCTTTTAACTAGTCAGAAAATGTAAAACCAAGGTGTTAATTTGCAGTTGGGGGTGCAGGGATCAAAGGTCACAAGAGGAAGAATTTACCAAAGACTCGTTCATCCATTGGACTCCACAGACTCCGGTGAACACGCTGGACGTGGAATTTTGAAAAGTCGCTGGCAGATTCATTGAGATTTTCTCGTTTTGATTTTTTTCATTTCATGCCAACTTCTTCATGAAGGTAAGATATTTAGTTGTTTCAAGTTCTTGAATATTTGCAAGGTTATAATTTAGAAAAGATTTAGATGTGTGACACGTGTAAAGAAGTAATTTTTTTTAGCTCATCAATTTAAAAAGTGTTGCTTTTATTTTGTTAGGTGGATTCTAGCAGTTAACCAACACTCCTCTGTCAGCATGATAGTTTTGATAATCAGTATGCAATTTAATATTTTTTAAAGTACCTTATCTTACAGGCAACATTGTAACCGAAATTCTCATTTGACAATTTGATTTTCCTTGCACAGATGCTCGTCCTCCCTGCTGCCATTTTATTGGGGACTTTTGCAATCATATCAAATGTGGAGGCCGGGAAGTGTCCTCGAGTATGCACTTGCGACAGCGCCAAGCTCACAGTGGCTTGCGTTGGCAAGAACCTTACTGAGGTTCCCCCGACTATTGACGAGGTGAGAAATGAATGTCTACCACCTCTTTTCAACCTCACACTTCTGCTCTTCTGCCAAGGAAGCTTTAAAAACACATGGTCTGGTAAAAAAGAAAATTTTACACATGTATGATTATTTCTCTCACTTGATGTATACAGATCACAGTTAAACTGGACCTGAGGAATAACAACTTACAAATTCTCCAAAGGGGAGGATTTGTGCGGACACCTTACCTCACCCACCTCAACCTACAGCGATGCAACATTGTCAAAGTGAAGGAGGGAGCTTTCCGTATGCTGGGCCGCGTGGTCTCCCTTAATCTGGCCTACAACAAAATTGACATCCTATATCAGGTTAGAAACGAATACATCCAAAAGGGTTGTGCTATTTCTAATAAATCTTCCCTCCTAGGAATCTTTTGATGGCCTCTCGTCTTTGAAGGAGCTTCATCTGGACCACAACCAAGTTGAGGAGATCCAACCTGGAGCTTTCTTGCAGCTTGGATCATTAAACATGTTGGCTCTCACTCATAACCAGCTGGTGTATATCCCCAATATGGCTTTTCAGGTAGCCCAAAAAGATGACAATGAATGTTTTTTGATTTATTTAAAATGATGCTATTATGACTCAAGCACCAAAATATAAAGGAGTCAATTTTCATCTGTGTCTCACAGGGCCTGCAACACATCAAGTGGCTTCGTCTCAGCCATAACACCATCAACAACTTGGCTCCCGAGGCATTTGCAAGCTTGTTCATTCTGACCCGCCTCAATCTGGACCACAATGAGCTTCAGTTCTTCCCCACTCAGGCTATGACCAGGTACCGATTTTTTTTTTTTTTATAAAGCATGAGAGTACTTAGCATGGACCAGTGACTCCTCAGAAAGAAGATCTTAATGTGTAAGACTTGCTGGTAAAAACATGTTGACTACCTTCTGTAGACTCAAGGAGGTCACACACCTGGACATGAGCCACAACCGCATGATCTACCTCGGCGAAGAGTCGGTTTCCATGGCCAAGCTCACACACTTGTACCTCAACCACATGTCCCTCCAAGACCTGTCCGAGCAGGCCTTGTCCCAGGCTCCTGTGCTCTCCTACTTGGACCTGAGTCACAACCAGCTTCGTTACTTGGAGCCTCTTGTGGGCCCCAAGAACCTTGCCAGCCTCAACCTCACTGGTACGTAGCATAATTACACTCGAAGCCTACTGAGTGTTTACATTTTTTTTTTTTTTGAAGCCAACCCCATCTACTGTAGCTGCTACATGAGGCCACTAAAGAACTGGGCGAGTGTTGGGGGAGTCAAGCTGCTGGGAACCTGTGCAGGACCACCTCACCTGTCCGACGAGCCTCTTCGAGCCGTGGCGGCGGCCGACATGCGTTGCCGCAGCAGAGGAGACCCACTGAAGGATGAATTTGAGGAGGAGGTGGTCACCATCAGCATCCCACCAACGGTCAAACCCAAACAGAACATCAAGTGTCCGCTTAACTGTGACTGTCACGTGAGTTCAGATCCTTTTGTGGATAATGAGAGTCATCTACTGTACTGCAGTGATTTTAATTTTGCCATTTAAGGCTATAAATAAAATGTCCAACCTCTTCTAGATTGAAGCACAACATGCGACATGTGAGAACCGAGGTCACAACAAAGTTCCTCGAGGCTTCCCTGCAAAAACTCAACTACTGGACCTTCGCAGTAACCACTTCCACAATATTCCCGCCAACAGTTTCCCAGCCACCAGCCAAGTTCTTTCCCTTCACCTGGAATTCTGTAAAATTCGTGAAATCGAAAGTGGCGCCTTCCGAGGAATGAAACAATTGTTTTATTTGTATCTTTCTGACAATGACCTCACATCGTTGGGGCCTGAAACTTTCATTGGAGCCCCGGCGCTCAGTTATCTTTACCTGGAGGGGAATCGTTTGGCGAAATTTCCTGGTTCAGGTGAGTGGACTAGAAAAACTGACTGGAATTAATAAAAATAAAACTTTTTTTTTTTCCTCCTACAGCTCTTCAACTCTTACCAAATCTATTTGCATTACACCTGGAACGCAATGCCATTTCAAAATTGGAACCCAAAGGTCTGCTGACCTCGGTAACCCGGAAACTGAGGGAGCTTTACTTAACCAATAACACCATACGCACTATTGCCAAGGGTGCTTTGGACTCTGCCTTTCTTGGAAAACTTCACCTGGATTCAAATAAGCTGACGACCGTTCCAACTGATGCTCTATCCAAAGCCATTACTCTGGAGGAACTCAACCTATCTCAAAATCGGATTCTCTTCGTGGGACCAAATGCATTTCGGCCCATATCGCAAAGTCTGAAGAGGCTATACATGGACCAGATGAGCACTGAGAAGGTACGAAACAGTTCCAATTTGTATGTTGGACCAGTCTAATGATGCACATCCCTGTCTGATGTCCAGATGTCTCGGGATGCTTTGGCTGGGCTTGGCCCAAGACTGAAGGCTCTCACGTTGAGAGGAAACAAGCTCAAGGAGCTTCCTGACTTAGTCTATCTCACTGGCCTGGAGGTGGTTGATCTTCAAGACAACCCTCTGCTGTGTGATTGTACTTTGCTGCCGCTGCGCAAGTCAGTAAATATATGCAATTTTTCTTTTAATTCGTGTAAGAAGGTAGTCAAACATAATTTACTTGAATTGTTTCTTTGTGTCTGCACCAGGTGGATGGAGAAAGTGAGTTTGGAGGTGGCAGCTACTTGTGGCCTCCCTCCCAAGCTAAAAGGGCAAAAGGTCAAGGATCTGGAGCTATTCAAGTTCTGTCCGGAAAACAGATCCAACTCAGACAGAAAGCGTGTTGTTATGGCGCCTGCTCATGTAAAAAACAAGAAACCTAAACTCAACTTTGTGAAAACTTCTGGAGTCAAGACTAAACTCGGAAGGGACAAAACAAAACCACCAAAGCCAACAAAGAAAAAGCCTCAAATGAAGCCTGTTGTGGCAGCAGTGACCAAAAAGAAGAAAGTGACAAGAACATAAAATCTTTTCTGCAATGGCTGAATTAGTGACATGTGTAAAAATCATTTATTATTGTAAAAATAAATATGATGACTGAATGGAATACTGTGTTTGCTTGTGGAGGAAATAAACACAAAACACAGGGATTTTTTTTGTTGCTTATGGATGTCACAAGTACGGAGCAAAGCAGTACGTGTACCTAAATGAAAGCTTAAAATGCCCCAATTTTAAAATTTCCTTGAACATTAAAAGCGAAAATGACGCTTGGCCAAGTAAAATAACAGTCTTATTGCTAGTAACACTGCCGGGCATTCATGTGGTTCCATGGTGTAATGGTTAGCACTCTGGACTCTGAATCCAGCGATCCGAGTTCAAATCTCGGTGGAACCTAAATTTTCTTTCTCCACCTAGTCACTTTGATTTTGAAATTTTTGCTCCAAAATATTGTTTTTTGTTCCAAAGGTTATTCCTACATAGCAAGTCCACAACAATATACACGTAGTATTGAAAATCGTTGCTTTGTAACAATGAATGACGTTTGAAAACGTGTCGTTCTCTGCTTTACGGTTTATCCTCCACCGGAAGTAGCCTCTCGCTGATTCATGTTCCCCCTTAACTTGTGAAATTCAACATGGCAGCGGCGATGGATGTTGATGCACCTAGTTGTTCCAGTAGCGGGGCAAGCAAGAAGCGATTTGAAGTCAAAAAGGTATGGCTTTCTGGGTAATTGAGCTACTCGCGTGTGAATAAACGCGACAATTTTTTCCAAGATCAACACGCTAGCTACTTAGCATCAATTAGCATGCTAAATTGCTAACGTTGTAGCACTGCGGCTTAGTTAGCTTGCGATTAGCTTCCCTAAAGCGGTGGAAACTTCATTCTATTTTTATACTTGCCGTTTGGTCATGTGCAATTATAGGGAGATTTTAAGTGCCTTATCAAACTGAACGTGACAATTCAATTCAGCTCCCATTAGAGCAATCAATTGAAGCAAAGTGCATAATAATAACAGAAATGAAAACATAATAAAAACGTCATTCCTTCCTAAACAAAACCAGCATGTAAACAATCATGCAGCAATCTGTTATAATCCTTATGTCGACCTATGTTTAATATAGTAATTTTGTGTCCCCTTCTAGTGGAATGCCGTGGCTCTATGGGCTTGGGACATTGTTGTGGATAACTGTGCAATTTGTCGAAACCACATCATGGATCTTTGTAAGTTTACATAAATATCTCCTGTCTAAAAGATGTTTATTACAACAGATTGAACTAGTGGCCATTCAAAAATCTCAAGTAATTTGCTTAAAGGGGTAAAGCTGCCTATTGTCAATGTGATTTGTTTCTCCATTAGGTATAGAGTGCCAAGCCAACCAAGCTTCTGCCACGTCCGAGGAGTGTACAGTTGCCTGGGGTGTCTGCAATGTGAGTTTGGTTAATTGAAATGAAGAATCTTGAGGATAATGCAGTGCAGATTGTGTCTTATGAAAAGCTACACTTTAATGTTTTCATTTGTTATTGTCATCCACAGCACGCCTTCCACTTTCACTGTATTTCCCGCTGGCTCAAAACAAGACAGGTGTGTCCTCTGGACAACAGAGAGTGGGAGTTCCAGAAGTGAGTAAATTAGTGATTTAGATTTTCTTATTGCTTATATTGTTGAGGAAGTTGGTCATTATGTCCTCTTTTTTTAATTTCCAGGTATGGACACTAGCTGGAGAACTTTAGGTTTTGCCCACAGTGCTTCTTTTCCCATCCAACTTGTTGTAAGCAGAGTTGTTTGTGTACATTTTTTGTTTTGTTTCAAATAAACAGTAATATTAATGGCAGAGCAGATTTCAGTCAAACTATTTTTTTGGAATGGGTGAATCTGATCATTTAAGCATCAGTGGTAGGATAGCCTCTAATCTAATTAAGTGATAAAGTATAAAGTCAAGTCTATTGCCTTTTACAAACAAGCTTTATTAACCAATTCCCCCAAATGGCTCAGACACCTTTTTTTTTTTTTAACAGAACAGAACAAAAGAAACTGGTTAGGTTCCAAAATCTGAACAAACCCTCAGTTAAACGACTGTAGAAATGGGTTAGCGAGTGCGGGGGAGCTCTCAGAATGGAAATGCGAGAAACATCAACTTTGTCTTTTAAGAGCCAGCTAATTTAAGTCAATACACTCCAGAAAGCACTCTGGTTGCTCTTAGTACTGATTAAATAGCTTTGATTTGAATTCACCCTCAGCTCCTCTAAATAAGCACTCCGATTAGGTTACCAACTGGGAACATTTGATATGCGCACCGTAGATTTACTGAAAAGCCCTGAAAAAGATTGCAGCGGCGAACAAAATCTTCATTTCATCTCTGTTCCGCTCTCATCTATGGCTGAGGTGCGGCGCCCCCAAACTTGGAGCTCAGCTTGGTGACGAGCGCCATGACCTTGGGGTTGTTTTGGTACTTTGCGATGTTAGCTGGGTTCTGTGCCACATCCTGGAAGGCAGCCATCACCTCTGGGTCCTGAAAACATGGTCACAACTTGGTCACATCTTCTCGATATGGCTTCTGGCCAAAAGTCAACCTCAGTTACAAGTTAGCATCTTTGATTGAAGGGAGCAGTGAGTCACCTGCATGGCGGTGAGCAACTCGGGATCTTGCAGGAGGTCGTTCAGGCCGGGCATGCCGGCGGCTCCCCCGCCTGGGAATCCACCGGGGAATCCTGCACCACCTGCGTCAAATCACACCCGGTATGTATGTACACTATAGGATTCACTAAAATCGACATATGTTGAGTTAAATCGTTACAGTACTATAAAGCATGCATTAACTTGAATACAATTTCTAAACTAATCTGAATGCACAAATTAAAATCGAAGATTTTTCCCACCTGGGAAGAATCCTGCTCCTGCTCCACCTGCCCCTCCTCTGGCTTCCTCTTCCTGTAGGGGCGATGAAAGATGCTAATATATCACTTTTCAGATCATGTTAAATTATTTTGACACTTATAAACCATTTGAAATTGTGAGGAACAAAATGTATAGATCTCATTTTATTTTTTTTTAGCAAATAACTCACCTTCTGAGCCTTAGCGTGCTCCTCCCTTGCTTTCTTTATACGCTCTTGTTTCTCCTTTATCTCTCTCTCCTCCCTCTTGCGTTCATATTTGCGCCTGTGCTCGATGATTCTGTTAGCCTGAAAAGTAATATTGGGAACGTCGGAAGTTGTCAAAAATGGCAATAGAGTAAAAATTCTACCGAACCTTTGGTTGGACTTCCTTCAGCAGTGCATCGGCATCCTCGTCATAATCCAGTTTACATGCTGTGGCCAGATCGCGGGCGGCGTCCTCCCAGTGGCCCAGCAGCCTGTGGGAGACATCACAATCTCATTGTAGACTGTATAGGAAGTAGTAAAAATAATAATTAAAAAAAAAAAAAAGGCTTAGTGTGAAGGAGAAAAAGTACTTGTGAGCTTTTCCCCTCCACTTGTACGGCTGCGCTGAGTCTGGGTTGATCTTGATGGCTCGGTCACAATCTCTGATGGCCGCGTTGGGTTTCTGCATCTTAACATAAACACTAAGACAAAGGACAAGACCATCTCAAAATGTCCCCGGGGAATGACTCCATCTTTGGCATGTGGGTAAATATCACCTTGCCCTCTTTGCATACAAAATGGCCAAACAAGGATTCAGTTTGATGGCCTCAGTGAAAAGATCCAACGCTTTCTGGAGATCTCCTACAAGAAACGAGAACAACCAAAGCAGAGATTTCAGTATCGTCAGTAAGTTTTTGACTTACGATAACCACAGGTGATAACCCTAACCTCCTCCAAGAGCATCAATGGCTTCCATCTTCTTCTCATTGGCCTTTTCCATCATGTCTTCCGTCACCTGAGTGAATGCCCACACACACAGTTAATTTTAATGAATGGAAAAAATTAGTTTATCATATCTGACAAGGACCTCAACATTATCTGGATCTCCCATTTCCTGTGGTTCATCCATGTCTGGTTCAATGACGCCCTCAAGATCTATTTCTGAAAAAGCAAGGGACATTGCTTACTGAGAACCGAAACTAATATTACATCAGAAATGTTTTTTTTTTTCTCGCGCAGCATTTCTCAGCAGACATCAAAATGAGAGAAGGCTCATAATGGTTAGCAACAGAAAAACTAACAGAAGGATAATTACCTATTTCACTCTCCTCGCTCTCAGATGGAACAGCAGGCTCAGGCTGAGCTGGGGGAGCTTTAGATGTTGGAGGAGGACCACAGGGACACTCACCCTAAAAGCCACAAACTATGAACACCAATACATTTTCTCTCATTTTTATTTTTTTAGTAAATCCTTCAGTATCCAAACAAATAGCTGCTCTTATCTACTGAACACCTTTGCATATTTAAATGCCTGCCTGGTAGACTGTTACACATGTATCTAGTTGAAAAAACATAAAAGTAACAAAACCTAAGAACATTAGGGGAAATGAAAAGTGAAACAATTCATGCATTACCTGGCAGTGACTCTTGGGCGAGGCTTGAGGAGGTATCTTTGCACCCATGCTGCAGAGTGGACAACATTCTTGTGAGCCATATTAAATTCGTTGCAAAACATAACTGCGAAAATAATTGCATCAGTACTTTTTTCACAACTGGCCTGCTAGAACCTGAATGGCAAAAGGGGCTAGTCCTCTCCATAAAACTGCATACTTGCAGGCTGAAACTATCTTTCCAACAAACTCATGCAGGTCTATCAAGTTTTGCAAGTTGCCTGGATCTGGTGGGTACGTGGTGATTTTTTTTTTATTTGTACCATTGTTTTCTTTGGATTTTAGTAACACATAAGACTTAATAAAATAAGAACATCCCAACCCATAAAGCAAACTGCAGTTGCTTCACCTCTGCAACCAGGTCCGGAAGAAAGCCATCTCGGGAAGTTGCAGGATGGCGGGATTGGACTCGCATAGTTGCACGAAGCCCTTCAACTCTGCCACTTTTCGAGCGTCCATGCTTCTCTGTCACGTCCAACACGCACTGCGTGGCATCATAAAAAAAAAAAAAAAAAAACACTCAAGATGTTCACAAGATTTAATACTCCCTTTACCGTTAGGTAGCTTAGCCGTTGCAATATGCTAACATGCACGTTTATTTATTTATGTCTGCATACCTTTTGTGAGAAATGAATCAAAATGAACACGATCACCAAACGAATGAACACGATCACCAAACGAAGCAAACAAAAAGAAGCAGTTTTAACCCCAAATCACAAATTATAATGGCAATAAGGCAAGACAGAAGTTTCGAGAGACAAGAACCATATTTGACGCAAGATCCCGTATGCTGTCCTGTTAGCTTACTGCAATATTTACCACTTATTAAATTAAAGAAAAACAAAATTAATATCAATGCAATGAGGGTAATAGAAAAGGAAATAATCGTACCTGTGCAAGGACTCGCAGAATTAACACAGAAGGTGAGAAAGCGGAGAGCAGTTGTCGATATTTATCGTTGCAAATCTGCTTCCTTGGCGCAGGCGTCTTCTGTCTTTTCATTCAGGCACTAAATCAGACACCCGACAAATAATTTGTTTGCCCTAATTTTTGTCTTGCAGGAGTGACGACTCAAGCAACTAAAACAGAATTATAATTAACCTAATTCATTTTATCATATTTAGAAAGTACAGCCACGATAAATGTGTCCTGATAGAACACGTTAGTTTCGTCGAGAACAGTGAATGCCGATTTGAATCAGCCACAAGTCAGGCATTCTGGCTCAAGCATCTGTAAGATAAAACGCAGGGTTTAACTGATATTATAGGTTGTTAGCAACCCGGCTAGTAAGGTTGCTATCAGATGACTCTGTAATTTGCATTGTGTCGAACAATTCAACTTTATGAATTGTTGGCTTTAACAACTTTTGTGTTTCTCAACACTATAAATGGGTGTGTGTCCGTGATCTGTGTCGTCGAGAGGCAGCGACGATGATGTCCTCCGGAGGCAGTGTGCTCCTCAGAGCTGCTGTCACACTATTACCCAAACCAAGTTGGAGCCGAGGTAAACTTAATTATTTTCCCCTTTAATAGACTAAAAGTTTAACAAATAAATTTAAAAAGAAACCCTTACATTCTTTTCAACTTCAGTCTGTAAACAACAGTCCATAAGTAGTATAAGTGTCCCTCAAGTCTGGACACACGAGGGAGATAAATGCAGATTTTCAAGAAATAACATTTTTAACAGCTTTTTATTAAATTGGAATACTAATAAATAATTCAATTCGATTTCCAGCACTTGTGATACAGTTTAATGTGCTTAGCAAGATTCTTGTGAACATGATGCAATCATTTGACATTGCTGTCATTGTCTATGTACACAACAGTACAACAGTAAGTAAATACATTAGTATTGGCCGTAAATTAAATATATCTCTCTGTTATTTATATCTATCCATTATTACGGACTCCAGGTAACCCCCAAGGACCCCATGAGTAGCTGACGGGCCTCTTCTATAGCACACCAGTGATGGAACATTTAAATTCTGACATCCATGCTCTGATTGACTTTAATCAATATAAAATAAATAAAAGGTGTTCTGTCCCTCCTTTTAGGATGTGTATGGTGTCCATGCAGGAACATTTCTGTGAAGCCCGGAGACCTGAAACCAAAGACGGTTCCTGCTCGCTACCTTGGCCAGCCAAGCCCTTTCACTCATCCGCACCTCATCAAACATGGTGACAATCACACTTCAACCACTCACTAAGTGGTATTCTGGAAATCAGCAATACTGCAATCTAGTAACAAATATGTGGTTTTATTTCCGTTCAGTTTGTCAGTTGTGTTATTTGATTCCCAGGTGAGGTGACACCTGGCCTGAGCCAAATCGAATATGAACTTCGCCGTCATAGGCTGGCCTCACTCATCGAGGCCCACTCGGATAAACTCGGACCGTCTGCATCGTCCGGCACTCACGTGCTCGTTATTTTGTCCCATCCGACCCGCTACATGACTAATGACATACCGTATCCGTTCCACCAGAACCAGGTGGGTTTGCATTCTCAGGAATATACAGTAGAACCTATAAAGTCAAAAGTTTGTCATCCTCCATTTGTTTAAAAACAATTAGTACCAATCTCAGACTGTCACTATTATTACTTAAGACTCAAATTTGCTTTTGACATTCAACCCTTTGCAAAACTTTCCCCAGAACTTCCTCTACCTGTGTGGCATCTTGGAGCCTGACAGTGCTTTGGTCCTCCACGGGAAAGGACGACCAGACCAGGCCATTTTGTTTGTTCCTCGTAGAGACCCAGGCAGGGAGCTGTGGGATGGCCCACGATCAGGGTTGGATGGAGCTGCTGCTTTGACTGGCATAGAGAGGGTTCATAGCACAGAAGAACTCGGTCTGGTGCTCAAAGCCCTTAAAGGTGAGTCAAGTGTGAAGATGCTCCCCTTACACATTCCCATCATCTTCAGTTTTCTTTCAAGAGAATAATAGATGGAATTGCTGTAATAAAATAATACTGAAATATTTTATTTACCACTGTGGGCTGAAAGTGCACTTGCCAACTGTAGGGGGAGCTCTGAAGCAAAATGATAAATCTACTGTATTCTCAACTAAATGAAGTGAAGGTGCTGATTTTTAATGATCCTGGAAAACTCCTTTCTACTGCCATCTTCCTCCAGGCTCCACCCTGTGGTATGATCATTCTAATCCAGCCAACTCTCGACTCCACCAAGCACATGTCCATCCCGTCTTGCAGGCTGGGCCAATGCCACGCCCCCTAAGTCCACTCATTCATTCACTCAGGGCTTTTAAGAGTTCAGCGGAGGTGGCCCTCATGCAAGAAGCTGGTCGCATCACAGCGCAGGTTGGTGGCTAATTAAATGCAAATATGAATTGTAGTTGTAGGACGTGTCGTAATTAGTCACTTCTACTTGTGTCCCACTTTTTATTCAGTTTTCACTTCAATTTGCCTTTCAGGCTTTTAGGCGGACCATGGCTCTATCTCACGGGGAAGTGGATGAATCCGTTCTCTTTGCTAAGGTAGCTCGGTAAACAAAAGCATTTTTATTTAACGCTATGAGCTGTTAAGTCAGTAATGTAGCGATATACAAATTGATTGGAAGAGAGTTCCTCAAAGTGTAGAAATAATCCAAGGTTATCATTTCTCATTTAAATTACAGTTTGATTTTGAGAACCGGGTCCATGGTGCAAATTTCTTGGCCTATCCGCCTGTGGTTGCCGGAGGGAATCGTGCCAATACTCTGCACTACATCAACAACAACCAAATCATTAAGGTAAACAGTGGAAACTTGCCATGCGGAGATGGTTGAAAAATGTCAGTCTGATCTGGTTTTTATTCACTCGATGTGTCTTGATGCATTATAAATGAGGCCCACAAGCTAATGCCAGCGAAAATTAGTAAAAAAAATGAAACCTCAGGAAAGCTTCTTTGAAAAAAGAGAAGCAGATGACTCTACTATACTGTTAACAAAAAGAAATGAAGAGAAAAATCAAGACAAGAATGCGTTTGTGTTAGTGATTCATATTCATTATGCACTTTATTATATTTCATTATGTGTGCATATATAATTTCTCGCAAGGCGCTGTTCCCTCGCCGCTTAAAAATATTGCAAATTGTATGACTCAACTTTGTTACTCTTCCTCAGGATGGTGAAATGGTGCTCCTTGATGGCGGCTGCGAATATTTCGGTTACGTCAGTGATGTGACCCGAACGTGGCCAGTAAATGGAAAGTAAGTTGATCAACCCAAATAAAAATAAACATTTTCCCGTCGGTGACATTGCAATCTGCTTTCTGCCAGATTTAGCGCTCCGCAGGCAGAACTTTACGAAGCCATCCTGGAGGTCCAGCTCTCCTGTTTATCTCTGTGTTCGCCAGGTGTCAGTCTCGACCATATTTACAGCACCATGCTGGCCATGTTGGCAAGACAGCTCAAGCGTCTTGGCATCGTCAAGTACATCGGTACCAGCGATGCTGATCTATTAAAGGTCAGGAAGATGTCACTTGTCAAAACTGATTTTACATTTTAAAATATCCTTTGTTATCCTCTTCCCAGGCTGCAAGGCGGTACTGCCCCCATCATGTTGGACATTACTTGGGCATGGACGTCCATGACACTCCAGAACTGTCCCGCTCACAACCTTTACAGTCTGGAATGACCATCACCATAGAACCAGGTGACAATAGGAACTTCCTAGAATTTCTTTGAGATAACTAACTTTGTGTTAGTTCTATGATTTAAAGACACACTTTTACTAAAGCTCTTGAAGTATCTACTTTCATGTGTTCTCTCTTACCACAGGGTTGTATATTGGTGAGGAAAATGAGCAGGCCCCAAAGTGTTTCCGCGGCATGGGTATCAGGATCGAGGATGACGTACTGATCCGGGACAAGGGTGGGCCTTTAATTCTATCTGCTGATGCCCCAAAGACCATTGGTGATGTAGAGTGGGCCTGTGCCCAAAGGTAGGGCAGGAGGAAACGTGGCAGTCATGGTAGGCATTGATTGTTCTCCACTTTTCATTTATCATGGAAGATGGTGATGCTTCTTGAAATGTGTGCACTCAATTTTAAAGAGATTATTTACAGCACGAGTATATTGGTAAACCTACAAAAACTTGGTGATTCCAAAGAGCCAGAGGTTTGGGTGTAGATTTTTCTGGACAGGGAGAGTATATTTATATACAAGATACTCAAGCTTTTAACCATGTGAAATCTACTGCATTGTTACCGAGTTGTCAGTGTGTGAAACCAGACACTAAGCTTTGAATACAAGCCCCAAAATGTTAATTAGCACATTTTGTTATGTCTTCCCGTGAATCCTGCATTGTTGCACACACTTGTCAGAAAACTGCATGGTTGCTATTATTTTACAACTCATTCTAATCTACAGTGATTCACATTAAATATGTAACGTGAACGTGTTTGGTGCTGCTAGGTAATCAAAATCAAAGGCCTGCAAGGGTAATAAGTGTTTTGCCAGATCTATTTTTTTAAGAAAATGATCTACATGTGTGTTTAAAAATGCTCGGGCGTCTCAAATTAAAAAAAAGTAGTTGTTTTTTGTTTGTTTTTCCCCGTTGTGTCAAAGTATCAAAATGGATATTGTGTTGATACTTGGCTTTTGAACATGTACTTTGTTTTACTTTGACTAATGGCGCTTTATGTTTGAGCGTCGACCGAGCGTTTCCGGAGAATCCCGAACGCATTCGAAGACTTCCTCCCACCATCCTCCCCTTCACGCCTAATGTTGCCGTACCTCCATCCCTCCCCCCGCATCAGAGGAGTAGAAACAACAAGCCGCCATTTTGTTTGTGCGGACTGACCGTCCGAGCGGAGGAGATAACCGAGGGAAGGAGTGACTCTGGCGACCGGTGACAGCCGCTCTGACAACCGCCGGCTGGAAAACAACCTGGCCAAAACCCGTCCGTGTTACACAGGGAGAAAAAGACGTCCCCGGGAAAGAGAAGGCGGCTGTGGCGAGGAAGCGGGAGTCGGTGATATATATATTTATATATGAGAAGGAAATACTCTGAAAAAATCCAAGGAAGGGGGTGTTTCGTGGAGCGAAGACGCGGAAGAGGGCTACATATCATAACGCACGGGGGAATTTGCGAAAAATCGGCTGCAGGAAAACATGAAAAATAATAATGCCTGCGTCGCGGAGGAAGGAAAGAGCCCACATAGACAATTATATAAATAAATTGCTGCCGGGCAGAAGGGAGAGGTGGAAAAGAGAAATTTAAAGAGAGGAGAAATTGTTAGGAGCAACGCAAAAGCGGAGCATTCTCCATCACAAAGAGTCAATGAGTTTTTTAAGCCCCAAGTATTTTATGATCGCGACGAGGATCTTTTTGCTTCAGAAATAGCGATAATTTACTTGAGCGAGTCAATGTTTGTGACATCTCCGCAGCTCTCCTCCGGCTTCAGTTTTTTCCCCCAAAAATCTTTCTTGTAGTGGACAGGCAAAAACATCACAATATAGATTTGTCCGGTTTTGCTTTCAAGCGTTTCTAACGAGTTAAACGATGGGAGATGCTCACCGCACAGATAAGTGATCGTCTGTAAAAATCAAACGAGGCTAATTGGATCAATCTGACTGGTCGCTCATCGTCAATTAGCACCTTAGTTACCCTCCGAACTGTGCTAGCCACGAATAAAGTCTGGTTCAGAATCGCTTGCACCGTTTGTGATTTTTGCCAAGTTTCTTTGGTGTCGTTGCCCTCGCCTGCATGCTGCAATAGTCACGATCGCGCCGAGGGGTTGCAAACCAGCAGATGTGCAATATGAGCCCGTTCTTGTGGACCCAGTGCCTTGCATGATTCAAACACTCAAGTGCACAGATCAATCTCACGCATGACCATTTTAGTTTTCTCTGAGCGGACACTATTCTTATACGTCCTTGTGCAGCATTGTCTTAATTCCCCTTCTTCGGGAGCAGCACTCGAAACCATTTCGCAACGCACCAGTTGATTGCCTTTTGAGAATTGGGAAATCTTGCCGCGATGTATGTCCAGCTGAGTCGAATTGGAAACGCAACTGAGGATTCACCCAGTGTTGCGTGAGGAAAAACCTCCCTGGCAAAAGTGCTTATCGGGATTCCCGTTGGACTCCTCATCGGAGCGTTTCAAGCAGAACTACCGGATTGCTCCGCCACCATGGCGGATAAGACTTAGCAAGCGACGGAGGAAGGATCCTGGGACAATTGTGCGCAGCCCAGGCTACGTGCGGTTGTCAGCGGACCGCACGCCGACTCCACCTTCCCACCTCCTTCTGTTCAAATCTGCGAAGAAACAAACTATCCGCCAGGGGAGGGGGGCTGATCTCCGTACACAGGAATAAACCGAGAAGGAGAGCGGTGGAACAATTCAACATAGCCGTCTTCTCCCCTCCCGTCCCCCAAGCGGTGGGGGGACGATCGGAAGCAATTCGGATTAGAAAGCACAAATAAGGGGAACACGATTGCCCTTTGTGGATCTAAAACTTTTTTTCCTTTTTTGAATTTGTCAAAAATATGGCCGATAATGTCCTGGAGTCCGGCCCGCCTTCAGCCAAGAGGCCAAAGCTGTCCTCTCCAGCGCTCTCCGTGTCTGCAAGTGATGGAAACGGTATGTAGAGATTTCGTATCCATTTTGTTTGCGAGCAGACAATAACTTGAAAGAGTGCGTTTATTACTTTCTCATCTTGCAAACCTTGCAGAGTTGCACGAATTGATCCGACACAGATATAAACAACTTGTTCAGGGTGTGAGTGTGTTTCTTAGTCGATTTTAGGTGAAAGTGTGTTGCTAGAGAGCAAAGCCGAAGTGCAGCTGGCGGCACGATCAACTTTCTCCGAGTGATGTTTTGAAGCGTTAGCATCGGTGCGCTAACTAAGCTAGCGAGTGCAAGATCCACCTCCAAACAATGGGAGAGTAGAAGCACTCCAAATTGCCGTCAAAGTTCACTTTTTTGCTTTAAAAGTGAACAAAAACGACGGACGTGATCAGGCAGGGATATGAAAAATATCACAATCGGGAATAAAAACCCGTGAACATACAAAACTCAGTTTATGAAACTGTTTTTTGGAGAAAGTGACGCTACAAGAATGGGCTAGCCGACGAGCTTGTTTTAAAAAAACTACTAGAGCTACCGGCCGGCTAGCTAAAAACATTGGCGTAGAATTTATCGATCACCAGAACGACGCTTTTCCGTTGAAGCAATCAATACGGTTGATCGAATCGAGAGTAAATTTGGGGTCCCTTAAATGTCCTCGACGTGTATTTTAGCTGCCATTAGACTCGGGCTTAAGTGAACAATTGTAACGCAGCTAACCATTGTTCAATACTTGATTGAAGTTATGCGAAGCGTTCAAATCAATCACAAAATGTCGTCTTTTTTTAAATATGGCGCCGCGTTCGAAAGGAATTGTCGAGCATTTCCAAACTGTCCCATGTAAGTCTTAAGGCCAAGTGGTTTTGACTTTTGTTTTACCGACAATGCCCCTTCTGCTTCTCCCTCCATTGTCTGCCAGCGCAGCGACAATGCTCCACTCCTTCCCCAAATAATCGATCGACACTTTTCTAAACCATTTGCAATCCTCTCAATTTAATTGTGCTTTGAAATATTTTGAAATCAAATCATTCCATTATTTGACGCATGACGCAATACACTTTACGTCTGTTTAGACTTTTACTATTACTACGAAACAACTATACTTTTTGGACTTATGGAAAATAATAGCTAAAATAATGCATCGATACTTGAACACAAGTTTCTCGCAATTTCAATTGATTGGAATCATTTCTACAACTTTACTTACTCTTACAAAATAAAGTCACTTTTGCAACAAACTTTAGTCTCCTATAAATTGCATCTTTAAATAATCTGTACTTTAAAATTTACTGCGGTTTGATTTGCATTGTGAAAATTGAACTGAATTGATTTGGTGATATAATTACTTAATGTTTTTGTTTAAATACTTTAAATTATAGATCTTTAAGAGCTATTTCCAAGTTAATTTTTCTGTTTCTTGCCTGCTCTAATTTTGTGTAAGAGGAGAACCAATGTGTATTCACTTAAAAACTTTTATGTGGACCCTCATATTCATTCAATAGTTTTGAGTCACCTTTCATAAAATAAAATATATAAGTAAACTGATTCTCCTAACTCAATAAGCGATGAGGCAGAGACAGTCCAAACAATTAGTAATGCAAATAAACATTTTTTTCCAAACGTGAGTCACCTCTATGCCACATGGCATATGAAATATTTATTTGACTGCTTTTCACTTTAATCAGTCTGTCTTTATTTTACCGGCTTGTAATTTGTGACTTTGTTACTTCTAGATTTTGGTTCACTTTTTGACCTTGAGCACGACCTCCCGGACGAGCTCATCAGCTCCTCGGACCTGGGTCTGACCAATGGAGGAGACATCAACCAACTCCATACAAGTCTCGGAGGCATTGGTTTGGGAAGCCAGGATGCTGCTGCGAAACACAAACAGTTGTCCGAACTTTTACGTACTGGTGGACCATCACAGCAGGGTGGCCCCACTTCCAACAGTGCCGGACCAGGGGCTTCCATGGGCATACTGGGAGGTGTCAGCATCTCCCCCGGTGCACCTCAAGGCATGCCCCCTCAAGGCCAGCAGCAACAAACTGGACTAATGCAGCAGGTTGGGATGGTTGGAGGCTGGATGGGTGGGCAGAGAAGCACCAATGGACAGCAACAGCAAGGCTTGATGGCGGGTCACGTGATGAACGGCTCGTCAAGAATGGCTTACCCTAGCGGTGCTGGCATGGGTAACAACAGTAATCTTCTAGCCGAAACACTACAGCAGCAGCAAGGTCAGCAAATGGGGTCCGGGGGTCAGCCAGGGATACGACCGCAGCAACCAGGAGCGCTGAACAAGGTAAGGGAACCGAAACATGAATGCCACATATTTTAGTTCTTGGGAAAATGTTCACATTTCAACATGTTGGTCGCACTTGCATTATTGTTGCAAGTCTGTGGTATGTCGGGGATGTGGTTTTAGTTTGACTCCCTGCTGTTGACCACCGTGCATCTCAATTTCCCACGGAATGGAACATAAATCTGGAAATGAAAGTTATCAGAAGAACTTTAGGTGTGACAACCGTCAGCTCCAAAATTTTTCTGTCATTTCAATATGTTTAAATGCGGAAGAAACTATCTGACCTTAATTTAAAATGAGAATTATTCACTTATTACCGGAATCCTTCATGTATGAGTTTCCCCATCTTTCCGATATCTGAGTTTTCTCCTCGCCTCCCACAGATGAATATGATTGCCAATGCGGGCCCCTATGGTGGTCCCTATGGTCCGTCTGCTGGCCAAGGGCTGCCTGGAGCAGGGCTGAGCCCACAACTCCAGAATAAAGCCGGAATGGCCAACAATATGGCCAGCCAGTTTAACATGGAAAAGAAGGTGACATCGGGTCAAGGCATGCCTGGAATGGTAAGGATCATTTTTTTTAAAATTGATATCCTGGTCCAAAACGTGCATGCTTGATTGATCTGTCAGTCCCTTTTGAATTATCTCTAAATATGAACATTAATAGTTGTTTACCCCGATGTGTCAACCCTGAGATTGACAGTCGAGTGTGTTCCCTCACCTCTCACCCAAAGTCACTCGGGAAAAGATGCACACTACTCAAACGCTCAGACAATTTGATTAAAGCGGAAAAGTGTATCATGATCCTGTCGGGTAAAAAAAAAAAAAAGGGGTGAATTTAATTACACTGTCAAGATTTGGTGATGGATTATATGCACGTCTTCATCCATAGAGGATATGCTTTGATTAAATCATTTGTAGTAGTGTGTGAGATGTTGGGGAGGAGAGCTTGCGTTTCATCATGAAGAAATGACATGCTCTTCTATCTCTTATTCCAAGATGCCTCAGCAGCAGCAACCTCCAGGCATCGCCAGCGTATCAGTCAGTGGAGCAGCAGCAGCGGCGGTGGGAGCAGCTCAGGTTGGACTGGGTGCTGTAGGGGCTGGTCCCTGCACAGCGCCCCCTACAGCAGACCCGGAGAAGCGTAAGCTTATTCAACAGCAGCTAGTCCTCTTGCTCCACGCGCACAAGTGCCAGCGAAGGGAGCAAGCAAACGGGGAAGTGAGGCAGTGCAACCTGCCTCATTGTCGCACCATGAAGAACGTACTTAACCACATGACTCATTGCCAGGCTGGCAAGTCCTGCCAGGGTGAGTTTATTGGAGCCAGTTGATCCTGAATTGTCAACCTTTTTTTTTCTTTTGCTCCTTTTTAAATATGATTTTTTTTTTGGTCCTAGTGGCGCACTGTGCCTCATCAAGACAGATCATCTCTCATTGGAAGAATTGCACGCGGCAGGACTGTCCCGTGTGCCTGCCTTTGAAAAACGCTGGAGATAAGAGAAACCAGCAATGTGAGTAGATAGACCACACACGTGTATATTTTTGGGTTTCTCCAATCTCACCATTTTTCTCCTTTTCATCTATTTTTTCTTCACCACAGCTCTTGTCAGTACTGCAGGACTCGGTTTGGTGAACTCTTTAGGTTCAGGAGTACCGGGTGGGCAGTCCAATAGCCCAAACTTGACCCCGCCCAATCAGATCGACCCCAGCTCTATAGAGAGGGCCTACGCTGCTCTCGGTCTTACCTATCAGGGCAACCAGATGCAACCACAGTCATCCCAAACCCAGGCCAACTTGCCAAACCAGGGGATACAAGGGCAACCCGGATTGCGCAATCGGAATGTCATGGGTTAGTTCTGTTTATTCTTTACGAACATTTTTCTCATATTGTGCGACCTTGATTTACGAGTAAATTGAGTTAACTCAAAGGCAAATTCTTTAAAAAATTCTACCCAGGAGGAAACTCAATGGGAGTAAATGGTGGAGTGCAGACCCCAAACCACCAAGCGCCCCTGCTGCCAGACGCCATGTTGCAAAACAGTTTAAATGCGCAGAGGTAAGACGACTTGACATCGGCGTCTTAAATCAAAACGTTTTTGCTTAACATACCAAATGTTGTCTCCGTTCGATTCCCCTCGGGACTTCACCAGTTTAATGAATGATAGTGTGGGGAACCTTGGATCCATGCCTACTGCGGCTCCTCCTTCTGCAGCCATGAGGAAGTCTTGGCATGAAGACATCACGCAAGACCTGCGTAACCACCTTGTACACAAGCTGTGAGTCTTCAGACCATTTCATCGATTCGTTGTCGATTTAATCGATTTATTTTCCCCACCTGGGTTGCACTTTTCTTTCGAAACCCATTTTTATTTCATATTAGAGGATCAAAATATTTTCGACATTATCTGCCTGATGTCACTTTTAGAGGGCAAAACAAGTTTTATTTTCTTTCAATTTGACTTTTTTTTTGTGTGAACAGCGTACAAGCCATCTTTCCTACTCCTGACCCAGCTGCTCTGAAGGACCGGCGGATGGAAAATTTGGTGGCGTATGCTCGGAAAGTCGAGGGGGACATGTACGAGTCGGCCAACAGTCGGGTAAATATCAACAACCTTTGTGTCCAATGAGCCCAAAAAAAAAAAAAAGTCATTGTCAATTGTTACTGATCTCGCTACTTTTCTCAAGGCGGAGTACTACCACCTCCTGGCAGAGAAGATCTACAAGATCCAAAAGGAACTTGAGGAAAAGAGGAGGACACGTCTCCAAAAGCAGGCAATGATGCCGGGGCAACCTAGCTTGGCCTCCTCAGGCTTCCCACAGGGGCCTCTCAGCCTGGGCCAGCCCCCCATGCCCCCTGGGCAACCTCCAAGTAAGGATACATAGCATTTTTACAATCCAATAGATCAATGTTGTTACTGATGTTTTCATCGTGTCAGATGGTCCTCACGCCGATCCATCCATGATTCGACCAGGAGGACCCAATCAGATGGCGAACAGGATGCAGAACCCAGCAGGTGTGTCTCTTCAACTTCCTGTTGAAATATTTCTTTGTAATTAATCTTTGTATAGATTATCAAAAGATGATGTTGAATTTATGGATTTTAACATACTAGCATATCTGATTTTATTTATTTAGGAATGAACCAATTTGGTCAGATGGGGATGCAGTCAATGGGTCAAAGGTCGACACCGCCGCTCACACTCAGTTCTCCGATGAACCAGGTCGGTATCCTGCATGTAAAATTTCAATGTCATATATTTTAAGTACATTAGAAAATACACAGAAAAAGTAGAGTGACACTTTCTTGCTCTTGTTTTTAGATGGGTATGGGATCCACAAGGATGGGTCAACCAAATCCCACGCAGTTACAGAACCAGTACCTCCCACCAGGCCAATTTCCCGGCTCCAGTCCTAGTCTTGGTTCTGGTCCTGTTGGTGTGAACCAGCCAGGATCACAAACTGCTGTGCCGCTGGTAAGCATTTCTGGCCTGAGATCATGAGATAGTAAACAAGAGAATCAAAGTCCTGAAATCATCCTGACCCTCTTCTTCATCTTTCCAGAACCAGATGTCAACCCCGCCGTCGCTACCAGCCGGCAGCCCTTCAGCTCAGTCTGCTACCCCTGCCCCAGTCTCTGCACCCTCTGGTGGCTCCATGGGGGGGTCCGCCAATGTCTGTGGTGCAGGACCTCCGTCCTCCACGTCAAATCAGCCCAACGCATTCCCTCACTGCCCACCCATCCGAACAAACTCTCCATCACCAGCGCGCAGCTTAACGCCTCAACCTCATCAGACGACGCCCACGTTACCTCGTTCTCAGACGCCGCAGCCGCAGACCCCGAGTACGCCCCAGCTGCCCCCTCAGAATCAACAGCAAGCGACTCAGCAAGGGCAGGTGGGGGGCTCTGAGAAGGTTCATCAGCTTCCACAGCAGACGCTTGGGGGGGCTACTACCTCAGGCCCCCAGGCAGCTCAGGCTTCTTCGGTGCCTATCCAGAACGCACATGTGCCACTACAGCTGCCGCCGACGCCAGTGAGTACATTTCTGCTCTCCCCCCTCCATTATTTGTTATCATTAGACCATCTCACCTTTTTTTTTTGCCATTTTCTTTTCAGCAGCTGTCCCCTAAGCTCCCCGTAACAACGGACGGTCAGGTGTCTTCACCAGCCTCGGTCAGCAGCAGTGCTGATCCACGTTCCCAGCTTGCCCACCAGGACGGTCCCACTCCCATCCAGGAGAATATCAAAATGGAAGTGAAGAAGCAGGAGGAAGAAGAGGAAGAAGCCGATGAAACCCAAGGAGAGGGCAAGTCTATGGGCAAGACGGGCAAAGTTGAGCCTGACGATAAAGCGGAGGAGAAGCATGAGGTAAAACTGTCAAATATTTTTTTTTCAGCCATCAGTTTCTTACAGAGAAGAATAAATCATTTCTTTATCCCAGATAAAGAAGGAGAATTTATCAGAAAATGGGTGTGAAGCGGAGGCCATGGACACATCTTCGTCCTCTGCATCTTCCTCAGTGAAAACTGGGGAAGACAAGAAGCCAGAAGTGAAAAAGGAGCCCAAAGAGCAAGACGAGGCATCTGCAGGCTCTCCAGCCAACACTCAGAGCAAGAAGAAAAGTAAATTTCACAGTTCTTGTCCCCCCCCCCCCCCCCCCAACTCTGCTGACAGACAGCAACAATTAATTACATAAAAAAACATGAATAATTGATTTTTTTAAATGCATTGTGGATATAGCCTTTGTTCTCCTTCCAGTCTTTAAGCCAGAGGAGCTCCGTCAGGCTCTGATGCCCACCCTGGAGGCTTTGTACCGGCAGGACCCCGAGTCCCTCCCCTTCCGTCAACCGGTGGACCCCCAGTTACTGGGAATACCCGTACGTATTCGAACTAGTAACAAAACTAACCTGGTAAGGGACTGCACTGGCTGCCATTTTGCTTCAACTCCTCTAAAAATGTAGTTTTTTTTTTTTGTCATAATTTTCATCTTCTATCATTTTTTTCTCCCCCCATCTTTGGCATTGCTATTGAGTGTGATTTATTGGCATAATTTGACCACAATGCCTTCACGCTTTCATTTCCGTTGCATGTCAAAGGTCAAGAAAACGAGATTTGGCTGTGACAAATATCTACGCATCTGTAAATCAAAGCAATTACTCTTATGAACATTTGATTAATCCAAGCAAAAATTACGTGATGAATACAGTTACATCGGAAACTATTTTTAATTAATACAGTTTAATATGTTCCGAGCCTCCACTGAATAAATAGTTTAAAGACAGTCAAGCTTTCATAACACGTTGGTTGATATGAAAGTATTTTTAACGTTCATAAGCCAATTGCTTTTGTTTATCACATTTGATTCATTTACCATTTCCAAAGTAGCCTTTTGTCAATCATTTGTGTGTTCCATCGCTTGCTTTCTAGTTCAGTTCCTCACCAGTAGCAGTGCGTTAGTAGGCAGTGTGTAGAGGCGGGGCACTAATTGATCATATTGACGACATTGTGTGTGTGCCTGTGAAATCGTTTTATGTGAAATTGAGAAATATTTATTAACAGGCACGACTGGATGACTCCCGAGTTAGATTTCATATATCTTTTAAAATTAGTCTAATAGTAAAATTAGGAATGCATATCAATTGTCCGAAAATTTCCAAACTTCTCGATTTGCCTCACCTCGGCACAGTTGGCTTGACTTACTACTTTGATTTCACGCTGCTGGCGCTTTTAATGCCGTCCGCCATGTTGCTTAAAAAAAACGTAAAGCTTTGTCTGCTTTTTGCCGTTTGCTCCGATCGGTCGGTTCTTAGTTTTGCACCCCGTTAACTTTAAGCAGCTGGGGCTCTGAGCCAGCTACTTTTTGAACAGAAGGATGCATGTAAAAGAAAAAAAAATCCTTCTTCTGCAACCAACTTTTGCTATCAAGTCCAAATGAGCAGACTCATGGCTCTCAGCTGGTCCCAGTTCCCGACATCGGCATAAATGTATAGTCCAAGGTGCAAAGCGAAGATCTCGAGGGCCGAAGTTGTCATGTCTCTCTGTTTGCACACAAACCTTCTTTTCTGCAGTGCTCAACAACATTGTCCCCCCTGCACCCTCTTCTCTCCCTACTCTGGTCCAACTTCAATGCCTGACGTCGCTGATGATGGCGTTCTCGATCCCCATCTCCCTCATCTCGGCCTCTTGGACATGCTCTCTCTTCTCACCCTCAATTTCTACCTCCCCTCCCTGATTTTTGAATCCGGACGACGCCTTTTCCAACCCAGGACTACTTTGACATCGTGAAGAACCCCATGGACCTGTCGACAGTCAAGCGGAAACTGGACACGGGGCAGTACCAAGAGCCGTGGCAGTACGTGGAGGATATCTGGCTGATGTTCAACAACGCCTGGTTGTACAACCGCAAGACATCCCGAGTGTACAAGTACTGCTCCAAGCTGGCTGAGGTCTTTGAGACTGAGATCGATCCTGTCATGCAGGGTCTTGGATATTGCTGTGGAAGGAAGGTGAGCGGACACAAACAAAAAAATCACCCCAAAAATGTTTATTCACTGATAAATATGGCCGCCATTTTTTTTTTGTCTTTCTTGCTCTAGTTTGAGTTTTCCCCCCAAACTCTTTGCTGCTATGGAAAACAATTATGCACCATCCAGCGTGATGCTGCTTATTTTAGCTACCAGAACAGGTAAGGGCTGTCTGCTCATTGGACACACCTCCAAATAACATTTTAACAATGGAATTTTAAAACGGCTTTCCACACTACTAGTCAATTCAGCTCAACTTGTTTTTGTATTTTGCACACTAATAATACTTTCTACCCTTTAGTATTATTGACGTGGTGGTACAATTACAAATGAGTTTTAATTTGGCTTCACCCTGCCTCCATCTTCCATCGTTAACCATTTAGATTTTCATTGTGTTGTCATTCATAAAGTGGGGCTCCTGATTTGTTGGTTACTAATTTGGCAATACTTGAATGAATCAGCAGGGGGCGGTCATTTTGCTCACCGTCCGAGAGAGAGGGTTCCCACTTTATAAATAAACAGAAAGGATGATGGGTCTTTTTGTTGCTCAAGCGTAATATTTCTTCTCATCCACCCTCATGTTTTGGAGACTGAGCCCTCATGTTGCTGTAAAGTTGTTGTTGTTTATCACTGAACGTCTGACGCTAATCTTTGCTTTGCCTTGGCTCTCTGTCCTCTGTTGGTTGTTGTCCACACTGTTCCTTCACCCCTTCCTCCCCGAAACATCATTGTCCCTGTCTGTAACGATTTATTTCACGTCTTTTTTTTTAAATATTCATTTTGACTCCCCCCCATCCCCTTCTCTCCCTCCCTCCCTTTTTTTAACGCTTGTGATGTCTGCATTGGCCTGCTTTGGTGTGACCAATCATCCACTCCAAAATTTACGCTCAAACTCAAAACCCCTGCCCACACAACACTTCTGCATCACGATTGGCTGCTGGCGACGACCTTCCTTGCCCTCTGCCTCCTCCTGTGTGTACGCCCCCCGGCCTGCCCCGCCCTGCCCTGATTGGCGGCTGCTTCTCCGTGCCCTCTCTGTGATTGGCTGTGCTGATGGCGAACGGTGTAGTTCACCAAAATATGGGCTTCTTGCTGACAGGTACCACTTCTGTGAGAAGTGTTTCAACGAAATCCAGGGCGAGAGCGTCTCCCTGGGCGATGACCCTTCCCAGCCTCAAACGTGAGTTTCTCTCCTCAATTCTTTTTGGTGAAGAACTTGGAATATTTACCAAGGCTCAAGATGATTCTCACTGTTGAATTTTCTGGTCTCTCTGGCAGGTCCATCAACAAAGACCAATTCCAGCGAAAAAAGAACGACACTCTTGATCCTGAGTTGTAAGTCCCCTGTATAACCTTTTAAAATTTCTGCAGATTTTTCATTCTAATAATAAATGATATATAATAAATTTTTAGCTAGTGGTAAAAAGGATGAATTTTCATGGCGCTCCTAACTGATGCTATATTGTCCTCCATCTTTGCTCAGGCTTGTGGAATGTGGCGACTGCGGTCGTAAAATGCACCAGATCTGTGTTCTGCATCATGAAACCATTTGGCCCTCAGGGTGAGCAAATCTTATTTACGTGAATAATTTAATAACCCTAATTCTTGGATTTTGGACACATTGAGTCTTTCCATACATTTGTACATTTATTTAATTTTTTACTTCCTTCAATACAGCTTTGTCTGTGACAACTGTCTGAAGATGGCCAATAAGACCCGGAAAGAGAACAAATATGCAGCTAAAAGTAAGTTTGGGGAAATTTCTAGATTTCTAGTTCGAGAGAATTTGATCTAAATGAAACTACTTTTCCAGGGCTTCCTCAGACCAAGCTGGGGAGCTTTCTGGAGTCGCGAGTGAACGATTACATCAAGCGACAGAATTACATCGAGGCTGGCGAGGTCACCATTCGAGTGGTCCACGTCTCCGACAAGGTGGTTGAGGTCAAACCGGGCATGAAGTCCAGGTAGGATTGCACAAACGAACCCATAGTCCATAAAGTCCTGTTGTGTGAGGGAAAGCCAATGTAAAAAAAAAAAAAATCTTTTGCTCATCTTGGTCCCATTTTATTTTCATCACCAGGTTTGTGGACAGTGGAGAAATGTCCGAGTCCTTCCCATACCGGATGAAAGCCTTATTTGCGTTTGAGGACATTGACGGAGCAGATGTGTGTTTTTTTGGAATGCACGTTCAAGAGTACGGCTCTGACTGCCCGCCCCCCAATCAGAGACGGGTGTATATCTCGTACCTGGACAGCGTTCACTTCTTCAAACCTCGACATCTCAGGACCCATGTCTATCATGAAATCCTTCTTGGTTACCTGGAATATGCAAAGAGGCTCGGGTAAGTCAAAACCGGATTAATTACAGCATTTTCTCAACAGTAACTTTTCTCATGTCTTGCTTTAGGTTCACAACAGGTCATATCTGGGCGTGTCCTCCAAGTGAGGGCGACGATTACATTTTCCATTGCCACCCGCCGGACCAGAAGATCCCCAAGCCCAAAAGGCTACAAGAGTGGTACAAGAGGATGCTGGACAAGGCGGTGTCTGAACGCATAGTCCATGATTACAAGGTAATACTTTTTTTTCTCAGTTACGATGAGCCCAAATTAAAAGATTAAATATGACAATTTCTTCTCCAGGATATCTTCAAACAGGCCACAGAGGACCGCCTGACCAGCGCGAAGGAGCTTCCGTACTTTGAAGGAGACTTCTGGCCCAACGTCCTG